>NC_083641.1:30370339-30382839 GCF_963576545.1 Limanda limanda | reverse complement strand
TTGTTCTCTACTGTTCCTCAGGGTTCTTCCTCCTGTTCTCTGAGGTTCCTGTTGATGTTTCTCTGTTCTGCTGGTTCTTTCCTCCTCTTCTCAGTCTTCTCCTCCCTGATGCTGCGTCGGGTTCTGCTGGTTCCTCTTCCTCTCCACTCGCTCCTCTTCCTCTCCACTCGCTCCTCTTCCTCTCCACTCGCTCCTCTTCCTCTCCACTCGCTCCTTGTGGTCTCTCTGGGAGCCTGCTCGCTGTTTCCTGTTTGTTTTATTTTCTAACTGCAGCAGGAAATGGTCATCTTTTCCTTTTCCTTCTGACATCCCCCAACACACACACACACACACACACACACACACACACACACACACACACACACACACACACACACACACACACACACACACGGATCATGAAGGGATTATGACACAACGGCCCTGGACACAGACGTGTGAAAGGCCTCAGACTGAGAGACACAGAAACGTGTCGTCAGTCGTCTCTTTGTGTTTTTCTGAGCTTCCTATGATTCACTTTCCCTCACTTCAAACAGACGACCTACCACCAGGGGGCTCCAGCGAGCAGCCGGGCCCCTGGAGACAGACCTTCTGTCCGAGAACCAGCTCTTTAGAACCATGAGGAACCTGGAGCCCTCAGAGGAGAAGAGCTGAAGGGCCGTCCTCCTCTGAGCCAATCAGACGCTTTCAAATGAACGTTCAGGAAACAGGAACCTCATCGGGAAACATTTTATTTACAACATTTAACAGATCATCAGCTGCTTCCGTGTGTTTCTATGTTGATGAAACTAAAATATCAGAAAGAAGTGGATCCGAGCATTTCACAAGAACAGAATAAAAGTTGAAGCTTCTGATGCTGTGGGGTTTCCCTGCATCGTCACGGCGACCGGACCTCAGACAGGAAGCAGCCGGGTCAGACGTAGGCTTTGGAGCTGCTGGCGTCCGAGGCCGGCGCCGCCCGGTAGATGCTCTGACCCTGGCTCGTCTTGGAGAAGTTGTATGAAAACTGCCTGCAGGAGAAAAGATGATGTCAGTGAACTTCTCCTGAAACCCAAAGAGAAAGTGAACTTCTGTCCTGGAAGAGACGAGCTTTAGAGAAACAGGAGAATCTGCAGCTTCACTGAGACAGAAACAGGAACAACACGTGTCTTCAGCTGGTCCAACACAGAACATCTAAACATCTGGACACAGGCAGGACATCTAAACATCTGGACACAAGCAGGACATCTAAACATCTGGACACAGGCAGGACATCTAAACATCTGGACACAAGCAGGACATCTAAACATCTGGACACAAGCAGGACATCTAAACATCTGGACACAAGCAGGACATCTAAACATCTGGACACAAGCAGGACATCTAAACATCTGGACACAAGCAGGACATCTAAACATCTGGACACAAGCAGGACATCTAAACATCTGGACACAAGCAGGACATCTAAACATCTGGAAACGAGCAGGACATCTAAACATCTGGAAACGAACAGGACATCTAAACATCTGGACACAAGCAGGACATCTAAACATCTGGAAACGAGCAGGACATCTAAACATCTGGACACAAGCAGGACATCTAAACATCTGGACACAAGCAGGACATCTAAACATCTGGACACAAGCAGGACATCTAAACATCTGGACACAAGCAAGACATCTAAACATCTGGACACAAGCAGGACATCTAAACATCTGGACACAAGCAGGACATCTAAACATCTGGAAACGAGCAGGACATCTAAACATCTGGACACAAGCAGGACATCTAAACATCTGGACACAAGCAGGACATCTAAACATCTGGACACAAGCAGGACATCTAAACATCTGGACACAAGCAGGACATCTAAACATCTGGACACAAGCAGGACATCTAAACATCTGGACACAGGCAGGACATCTAAACATCTGGACACAAGCAGGACATCTAAACATCTGGAAACGAGCAGGACATCTAAACATCTGGACACAAGCAGGACATCTAAACATCTGGACACAAGCAGGACATCTAAACATCTGGAAACGAGCAGGACATCTAAACATCTGGACACAAGCAGGACATCTAAACATCTGGACACAAGCAGGACATCTAAACATCTGGACACAAGCAGGACATCTAAACATCTGGACACAAGCAGGACATCTAAACATCTGGACACAGGCAGGACATCTAAACATCTGGACACAAGCAGGACATCTAAACATCTGGAAACGAGCAGGACATCTAAACATCTGGACACAAGCAGGACATCTAAACATCTGGACACAAGCAGGACATCTAAACATCTGGAAACGAGCAGGACATCTAAACATCTGGACACAAGCAGGACATCTAAACATCTGGACACAAGCAGGACATCTAAACATCTGGACACAAGCAGGACATCTAAACATCTGGACACAAGCAGGACATCTAAACATCTGGACACAAGCAGGACATCTAAACATCTGGACACAAGCAGGACATCTAAACATCTGGACACAAGCAGGACATCTAAACATCTGGAAACGAGCAGGACATCTAAACATCTGGACACAAGCAGGACATCTAAACATCTGGACACAAGCAGGACATCTAAACATCTGGACACAAGCAGGACATCTAAACATCTGGACACAAGCAGGACATCTAAACATCTGGACACGAGCAGGACATCTAAACATCTGGACACAAGCAGGACATCTAAACATCTGGACACAAGCAGGACATCTAAACATCTGGACACAAGCAGGACATCTAAACATCTGGACACAAGCAGGACATCTAAACATCTGGACACAAGCAGGACATCTAAACATCTGGACACAAGCAGGACATCTAAACATCTGGACACAAGCAGGACATCTAAACATCTGGACACGAGCAGGACATCTAAACATCTGGACACAAGCAGGACATCTAAACATCTGGACACAAGCAGGACATCTAAACATCTGGACACAAGCAGGACATCTAAACATCTGGACACAAGCAGGACATCTAAACATCTGGACACAAGCAGGACATCTAAACATCTGGACACAAGCAGGACATCTAAACATCTGGACACAAGCAGGACATCTAAACATCTGGACACAAGCAGGACATCTAAACATCTGGACACAAGCAGGACATCTAAACATCTGGACACAAGCAGGACATCTAAACATCTGGACACGAGCAGGACATCTAAACATCTGGACACGAGCAGGACATCTAAACATCTGGACACAAGCAGGACATCTAAACATCTGGACACGAGCAGGACATCTAAACATCTGGACACAAGCAGGACATCTAAACATCTGGACACAAGCAGGACCTGAGGACCCAGCTCGGACCGGATCCCACTGGAGATCTGGATCTGGTTCCATCACAGTCCACTTTCCTCTGTGGCATCAAAGAACACGTCACAGAGGACGGTGGCTTGTAAGGCTGATGGCGCCCCCGAGTGGACAGAGCCAGTACAGCGCCTTTGTGGTGCAGTGAATTTACCCTGTGGGGGGTGCAGAGGTCCTCCTGCAGGAGCAGCAGAGCAAAGATCCTCCGAGGACAGCGAGAGAGGCCGAGGTCCAGCCCAGGTACAAACCAGTGCCCAGCTCGAACCTGCAGCATCAACATCAACTCTTCATCTTCATCTTCATCACTATCATCATCCTCTTCAATATCAATAACACAGACATTATCATCTGATCGTTTTATCCATAGTTTGAGGACAATCTTGGTTCAATACCATCAGGACATTTTGTCTGTCCTCACACCTACAGAGAGACGTGTGTGTGTGTGTGTGTGTGTGTGTGTGTGTGTGTGTGTGTGTGTGTGTGTGTGTGTGTGTGTGTGTGTCTGACCTGACTCCTCTGTACAGCGGGTCGTAGAACTCCTGGACGACTCGGGCTGCGTACCAGGACACGGCCGTCAGCGTGAAGACGCCTGAGAGCAGAGGACACGTTTCAAGGTCATTCATTCGGTGGCAATCTGCAACTTCACCACTAGATGTCACTGAATCTTAAAAAGTGTGTGTGTGTGTGTGTGTGTGTGTATCTTCATACCAGACAGAATGAACATGACCCCCCCGCTCAGGGCGATCTGGTCTTTGACTTGTTCCGGCGTTCGTCCGATCTTGATGCACTTGAGTCCGAGCACCGAGACGATGATGGCGGCGAGACCGACGAGCAAAGAGAGGATCATCAGCCCCCTGCAGGTCTGCAGGTGAACTGCAGCCGAGCAGAGAAACATGATACAAAGGTTAAAGATTCAAGAGTTTATGTTTCATCTGTGTGTGTGTGTGTGCGTGTGTGTGTGTGTGTGTGTGTGTGTGTGTGTGTGTGTGTGTGTGTGTCTCACCAGGCAGCCCCAGCTGAGTCTTGAAGCGGTTGCACTGCACGGACCCGAGCGACGTGGCAGCGCAGCTCATCCACAAACCTTCCATCGTCCACTGGTTGCTGCTGATCGACTCCGCCTGACTCCTCACCTTCCACACCTGAGAGGAGGTGCAGCTGGACGTCAGGCACCAGGAGACCACGCCCAGAACCAGGGCCACCACCTGCAGGGCCACCGCCATGACGCTTCACGTCTCAACAGCTGGGACAGCAGGAACAGCAGGAACAGCAGGAACAGCTGGGACAGCAGGAACAGCAGGAACAGCTGGGACAGCAGGAACAGCTGGAACAGCAGGACCGAGCAGCTGTGAAGACAAAAACCGATCACCCACCTGACCTCTGACCTCTGACCTGTGATCTCCAGAGGAGCTGGAACATGGGAGGAGTTCCTCAGGATTCTGTTCTGGCTCCTTTATTGTTCTACTGGTTAAACAGATGTTTTTCAAATTAATGATTAATCTGTTGATTATTTCCTCAGTGTGAGTGAACTGGACACAGTGTGAACTGAGTAAAGTTTGGTTTTTAAAATGTAAGGTAATTTTTAATAATTTTTAATAAACTCATGTTAATAAAGGTAAAAACTGAACAAAGGAACGAGCAGATTAACTCACATTAAATAATCTATATTTATATAATACAGTGTTTCTTTCTTCAAGCACAGCATCAGAAAACACAGTGTTTCTGTTTTATAGATTTTTGCTGCTCACAGAAGCGAACGTGCTGAGTTCAAGGTCCCTCGTTCGTTTGTGAACTGGTTTTCATTCCAGTTACTTTGTTTCTCATCACTTTTTTTCTGCAGCGTTCAGCTCCGCGATCATTGGTTCCTTCTGAAGTTGCAAATATTTAAAACATTTCACAAATATAAAGTTCACGTTGTGAGAGACTCAGGCGGCAGATCTCTGTGGGATCAGACAACCAGTGCATCGGTCAGGGACTCAGTGAATCCTGGTCCCAGAGGTTGAATCAGGTTGATTAAATCTTTACTGACCTCCATCACAGACGATCAAATTAAAACTGCTTCCTGTTTCAGCTCTGCCAGAACCGTTTAAAGTCAAACCTGAAACATGTCATAATCTCTCCAGGCTGAAGAAGTAAAGTCAAACGTTTGGGAATCGAGCTGATTCTGTGGTGGTCGATCCGGTTCCGCTCGGACCAGCAGGTCTTACCTCAGACCAGGTGCTTCAGCCTCAGGGTTCCTGCTCGTGCTCCTCGTGGTTCTTCAGTGATGGATCCTCTCGCTGTGAGAACCTCTGATCTCTGCTCCTCTGCGCTCGGGGGCGATGAACTCTGCAGAGGTCGATCCTCTGAACACACACCAGTGACCTCACAGTTTCACTGCTTGTTCTGAGCGAGTTTCAGCCTCCAACATTTCTATTAAACTCACTTTTATTCATATTGAGAAAAAAACGTTGCACGTGTTGTTTGGTGAATTTTTATCCTCGGAACCTAAATCTGTCAGTTGCTACATAAGTCAATAAAAATGTTTGAGATGTAAATCATAAACATCTCATCTTGTTGATGTGTGAACATCAGTGATGGATCAGGTCTGTTGGTCATTAACAGTGAACTGCAAAGATATGTTTGTCCACCAGAGGGCACCAACAAAACGATTTTAACACTATAAATGTCTGGTTCAGCAGTGACTGTACGAGAATAAAGGAAATGTAAACTTATCAAAAGAAGTTGATCAATGACCCAGATTGATTTTAAGTTTTCTTTAGTTTAAATGTTTCCTTTCAGATTATTTCCAGGTTTGATGAAGTTACAGATATTTACAATCTGACCTCAAACTTGATTTATTAAATTTGGCCTCGTCTAGTTGTTTTTTTTCATGAGTCTACACTTGTGTTTGTATCAAAGTCAGAATGAAAGTGTGTCATCATCTGATGCTTTGGGACTAACACACATCAGTTGTGTGTCGGTTTGTGGACTTTAAACCTCAGTGTTTCTTTGTTTATTAAAGTGACGTCACACTTGTTTGCAAGTCAGAGAAACTTCTCAGAAAAAGTTTTTTTATCACAAATCGGAAAACTTTGTTTTTCACCTTCGTCTGACAACCGACAGCACATCAATCACACAAAGATTTTATTTTTAATCTCTATTACGTGTTTATTTCTTGGAGATTTCTCTTGTTTAATTATCGCACTGTTTGTGAGGCTCAGTTTATATTCTCCTGACACTGAGGTCACGGTGACATTTGACCTCTCGAATTAGTACCAAATTCAAAGAGATTCCCTCGAGGTTTATTTGAGATATCACGTCCACAACGAGACGGAAAAACAACTCAAAAACATATTGCCTTTGGCCACTAGGTGTCGCCAGAGCTGAGGCATACAAATCTGAAGAAATGAGCGTTGGAAGAGAAGCGAGGACTTCCTCAGTCACAGAACCGACTTCCTGAATCACAGACCCGGCTCCACTGTGTTATTTAAATTTTTATTTTTACATATGTGAACACAAAAGATCCAAACCTGAACTCACCGATTGATCGACAACTTAGAAACATGAAGTGAGTCATCGCTTGTTTCCAGTGAGAAGAACGGGATCTTTCACTTTGATTATTAGTTCATCATCAGTCTGAGCTGTGACTCAACACTTTGTTTCTCTACGAGAAAACAAAACGACTCACATCTGAATCCATGTTTCATACAAATATGGACACAAGTCGTTATTTAAATCCAGATTTAGTTTGCGTGACATCACCACGGGTCCTGGGACGCTGGTCGGAGCAGGAAGCAGCTCTTCTTCTTCTGTACATTTTATACAACTTTACATTGATATTTTCCTCCTCGTCGTCTCACACGGAGCCTCCTCCGTCTCCTCCTCTTCCTCCGTCTCCTCCTCCTCTTCCTCCTCCAGTTCTCAGGTCGTGCCAAAGTTTGACAAAAGGTTCCCGATTCTTCCAGATCAATTCATGACCATACAGGATGTACCAGCTGCACAGGAAGGGAGCAGAAAACCAATCAGTCAAGTGATTAAACCATAAATACAGATCATCCACGAAACACATTAATAAAAACGTCTCAGACGAAGATCAACTGAGAAAATGAAGAATGTTTTTCACAGATCGGTTGATTTTTGATGGGAACCGACAGAACTCACATTCCAAATATGGCTCCTCCTAAATGAGCAGCGTGGTCGAAAAACCTCCACCCCAGCACCACACCCGCCGTATCCATGGCAACGATGGCCTTGAGTGCCTGCAGAGAAAGGGGAGTGGTTAACGGCGAAGAGATGATGGAGAGCGGGCGTCTTGTGGCGAGGAGGCGGGGCTTACGTTGGCGGCTGTGAACGTGAACATGGGGAGGAAGATGATGGCGAGTTTAGCTTCTGGCATCTTGGTGCAAACGGCCGCCAGGACGGTCATGATGGCTCCAGACTGGAAACACACAAACCAGTCACATGACTTGAACCCGAGTTCCCCGGACGCCGACTTGTTTCCACGATATGAAAGATGAACTTTACTGATCAATGCGTGAAGTTCAGTCTGATGCCAATTTAACAAACTTTACAACGAGTCACTGAAAACTCCCCCTGCTGGTGGGTTCAGGGTCCCGGGTAAATTAATCTAAACTAAAAACCATAATAGTTGGATGATAAGAAATATTTAGTTTCAATATTATTTAATCCATGAAAATACATCTCAGTTATTTGTATCTATTTAATGTATTTATTCACAGGAAGTAAAGATACCAGCGTGGACCCTGAGGAACGTTTCTACTGCAGAGTTGGAAGTTGTTTCTGATCCGGTGACTCGTGGTCACGAGCTTACCGCTCCGAGCGACGGGCCCAACCTCCCGGTGGCGATCTTCCCGGCGTAGCTGACGAAGGAGGAGAAGACACCTGCACAGACAGAGAGAGACGTCAGAGCCGGAGCCTTCAGACTCCCTCTGGTTCTGGTGCTGAGTGGTCCGGGTCAGAACCTGCAGACATGTAGACGGCGATGAACTGCTCGCGGCCGAGCATGGACACGGCGCTGGTGGAGAAGCTCCACAGGACGTACATGTTCGCCGCCATGTGGAAGAACGAGAAGTGACTGAAGGTGGAGAGAAGCATCGGAGAGCACAGCGTCTCTGCAGGAGGACGACAGACAACCAATCAGGAGCCATCACAGAGTCTCCCCGGCCCCTCCCACCTCGTCTGGTCAGAGTGGGGGGGGGGCGTGACCCAGCAGCCTGATGTGTATCAGGTGTGAGTAGGGTTGCAAAGGGGTGGAAAGTTTCCGGTAAATTTCCGGAAACTTTCCGGAAACTTTCCACGGGAATATTAAGCTCGGGAATTTTGGGAATTTTGAAAAAAAAAAAAAAATAAGCAAATTAAACGCTGAGCAATAAAAACATCATTCAAAACTCTATTTTAAAGATGTATGGAACGTTGAGTTTCAACCCTCCACTGTACATTCTTCCATCACATGCACAGATAACTCCCAGCATGCTTCACTCTACAGCAGGGCTATTGAGGCCTGCTGTGGAGTGAAGGATGCTGGGAATTATCAATCCATCAATTGTAAAATATGTTTACAGACGATTCCAATTGTTTGGCTAACTATTTATATCTCTGGCATTGCATTAGTGTTTTTTTACAAACTTGTTTCTCATCTTATTCTACAGAACAATGCCACGTGCACTCTCTCATGTGTGGAGACATTTCACCTCATCCAATGTAGAAGGAAAGGCTGTGTACATTTGCAAATACTGTGCAAAGACCTATGTTAAGAATGACACAACGATGCAGAAGCATATAGTCAAGTGCCCAAAGTTTCCTCAGGGCTCAAATCAGCCTATGACACAACAAAATGTTTATATTTATGTCTGTATATGACAAGGTCAATACAGTTAGTATAAATTACCCACAACATTTCCAGTTTATTCCCGTTAATTCCTGTTAATTCCCGTTAATTCCCATGGAAAGTTTCCAACTTTGAATATTCCCGGAATTTTGCAACCCTAGGTGTGAGACTCACTGGAGGCCGGGTTGGACGTGAAGTATTTGATCATGAAGCGCTGCAGGGACGGGACCTTCCAGCAGCAGAACACCACGGCGTTAGCAGCAATGATCCCTGGGAAGAGGAGGAGGAGGAGGAGGAGGAAACAGGAAGAGGAAGAGGAGGAGGAGGAGGAGGAGGAGGAGGAGGAGGAAACAGGAAGAGGAAGAGGAGGACGAGGAGGAGGAAGAGGAGGAGGAAACAGGAAGAGGAGGAGGAGGAGGAGGAGCTTGTGTTATATTGTGGTTGTTGAGGTTAAAGCTCCTGAAAGGTTTGATTCATGTTTCTATTTCAGAGGCTGTGAAAGAAACTGAAAACTTTCCAGACTCACTCAATTTTATTTCCAGGTTTTGATGATTAAACAAAGTTGTGATTTTGGAATCCTGTGTTTTAAAGTCTCTTCAGTGCTCAAGGAATCTGCAGTTACAGACTGCGTTTCTGTCATAGGCTACATTAGGGGACCAATCTCCCATTAAAAAACAGGCACGATTTGTTCAGTACGTGTGTGTGAGTGTGTGTGTGTGTGTGTGTCTGTCTGTGTGTGTGTGTGTCTGTGTGTGTGTGTGTGTGTGTGTGTTCTCTCTGCTGTCAATCAAACACGTGGTCTCACCTGTGACCGTCCTCTGACCTTCACTCAAGCTGTTCCACCATTGGTTGATCTGAAAGAAGAAGGAACATCGCAGCCAATCAGGGCTGAGGGGAGTGGTCAGGCTGAATCAGCGCGGGGGGCGGAGCTCTTCTCTCTCACCTCCTTGCGGACGTCTCCTCTCTTCTGAGGCTTCATCTTCTCCAGCCAATCGGCTCGGATCTCATCGAAGAAGCTCTGGACTCTGAACTTCACCGACTCGTACTGCCAGATCGCCGCCGCGCCGAAGGAGCAGCCTGTGAACTGACATGGCGTTAGTACGGCGCCGTGACCTCAGCGGCTCCACCCCCTTCCAGGTGAGCACCACCTACCCCCACGGTGAAGACCAGCGGCCTGATGAGCCGACCGAAGGCCCGGGGGGAGGGGGGCGGGGCCTGCTGTTCCAAGAGGGGGGTTGGCGTCCGGCGAGGGACCGCAGCCTCGGCCAATTCTATGCGTGGGGGGGGGCCTGGCTCCTCCTCCACCTTCTTGGATTCTGGTTTCCTGCCGATTTTCCTGAAGCCACACCTCTGCTGGAAGCTGTGGGGGGGGAGACTACGTTGTTGTTATACTTTAAACTTGTTGCACTTTGTTTAATATGCAGACCTAACTTTTTTATTTTGATTAGGGGTTAAATACAAACTTTGATATCTTTTTGAGTTGCTGACTGAACTTATAAACCCTCGTTTTTATTTATTTTTATCACGTTGGAGTTGCTAGTTTAAACCGACAGTTTTGCACTTTAATATTTGAGCCTTTGTTTACATTTTGTTTTGTGATGCATTATACGATGACATACAGTTTGTTGTTGTCAAAATAAAATTAACTGAAATAAATGGTCAATTTGATTTTTTTGGAGGAAAATTAGTCGTTTAGATTAATCGACTAATCGATAAAATAGTCGACCGATTAATCGATAGAAAAATAGTCGTTAGTGGCAGCCCTAGTTTTTAATGAACTGATTTTAGTCATGTATGAATATTGATGTTTTTCAAGCTGCAGGTTCATGAATCCAATCACGTGATCGTCTCTGTCCAATCACAGATCACATCTGGAGAAACTGGTTATAAATCAGGTTAAAATGTTTTTGAATTATTTCCATTAAACTAACACAAACCTCAACAGTAAATATTCATATGATTTGATGAAATAACCTGAATCCATACACAGTTTATTAATAAACGTGGGAATCTCCCCCCAAGTTCAACCCAACAACCCGCAGCTAGCTGGGTTAGCTGCCGAGCTAACGTTAGCCAGCTAGCTAACCTAAACAAAGTGAGCCTGAAGCTACCGGAGCTAGCTCGGGCCGCGGGGCTCGGTGTGTCGGGCAGCCGGGAGCCGCGGCCTGTCCCCGGCGTGGCTCACTGACCTGCCGCCCCTCATGGAGCTCCGCAGAGCGGCCTCTCCGGGCAGCCGGAGCACCGAGCAGCTCCTCCACGCCATGTTGGATCCGGTGACCTGGAGGCACCCGTCACTTCCGGGTCAGCGGCACGGAGCTCCGGGGTCTGGCGACACCTGGTGGTCAGACAGCGACACTGCACCGCTGGAATCACACAAATATAAGATCAATAAAACTCTACAACTTCCGTCCGCGATTTATCAAACGTAAAATACATCAAACTGCGATATAATATTTAGTTATAATAATATATATACACATATGATATAGCTTTATTTAATATGATATAGCTTTATTTAATATGATATAGCTTTATTTCAATATAGATAGAAAATAAAAAGATAGACGATGTATCAAAAATTGAGTCATATAATTAAAACTTGAATTTATAAGAAAATACTTTGTGTCCTCGTCGTTCAGTCTTAATTGAATATATTTTCTAAATAGGCTTCAGTTGACCAGTTATAATAATCAGTGTTTTAAGAAGCAGGGGCAGCCCTTTACTTTGAAGGCGTTGTTGGGCGGAGCTGTTGTTTCCGGTGGTTGTGGTTGGCCTGGCTCGGCTCGGCTCGGCTCCTCCAGCAGCATCTGCAGCAGTGAACCTGACCAGGAGCAAAGATGGCGGCCCCTGCTCTCTCCGCTCGGTCCGGCTCGGCAGGCAGCCTCGGGAACAGCCTGGGGAACAGCCTGGGGAACAGCCCCACCTCGGCCGGAGGGAGGCTGCCGCCCGGGTCCGGCTCTGGTTCCGGTCCCGGACCCGGCCTCGGGCCCGAGCTCGACTTCAGGTCCGCGGCTCGGACCGAAGACCTGAACCGGCTCATCGGGGAGTTCAGCAAGCACGAGCAGCGGGAGTATGACGACCAGAGAGCCTTGGAGATCCACACGGCCAAGGACTTCATCTTCTCCATGCTGGGTCAGTACTTATTATATATATTATATATTATATATAGATAGATCCATATAGATCCACACGGCCAAGGACTTCATCTTCTCCATGCTGGGTCAGTACTTATACTTATTATATATATTATATATTATATATATATAGATCCATATAGATCCACACGGCCAAGGACTTCATCTTCTCCATGCTGGGTCAGTACTTATACTTATTATATATATTATATATAT
>NC_083641.1:30335205-30365139 GCF_963576545.1 Limanda limanda | reverse complement strand
CATCTTATTCTACAGAACAATGCCACGTGCACTCTCTCATGTGTGGAGACATTTCACCTCATCCAATGTAGAAGGAAAGGCTGTGTACATTTGCAAATACTGTGCAAAGACCTATGTTAAGAATGACACAACGATGCAGAAGCATATAGTCAAGTGCCCAAAGTTTCCTCAGGGCTCAAATCAGCCTATGACAAAACAAAATGTTTATATTTATGTCTGTATATGACAAGGTAAATACAGTTAGTATAAATAACCCACAACATTTCCAGTTTATTCCCGTTAATTCCCGTATATTCCTGTTAATTCCCATGGAAAGTTTCCAACTTTGAATATTCCCGGAATTTTGCAACCCTAGGTGTGAGACTCACTGGAGGCCGGGTTGGACGTGAAGTATTTGATCATGAAGCGCTGCAGGGACGGGACCTTCCAGCAGCAGAACACCACGGCGTTAGCAGCAATGATCCCTGGGAGGAGGAGGAGGAGGAGGAAACAGGAAGAGGAAGAGGAGGAGGAGGAGGAAGAGGAGGAGGAGGAGGAAACAGGAAGAGGAGAAGGAGGAGGAGCTTGTGTTACATTGTGGTTGTTGGATGTTGAGGTTTCCAGACTCACTCAATTTTATTTCCAGGTTTTGATGATTAAACAAAGTTGTGATTCTGGAATCCTGTGTTTTAAAGTCTCTTCAGTGCTCAAGGAATCTGTGGATCTGCAGTTACAGACTGCGTTTCTGTCATAGGCTACATTAGGGGACCAATCTCCCATTAAAAAACAGGCACGATTTGTTCAGTACGTGTGTGTGAGTGTGTGTCTGTCTGTGTGTGTGTCTGTCTGTGTGTGTGTGTCTGTGTGTGTGTGTGTGTTCTCTCTGCTGTCAATCAAACACGTGGTCTCACCTGTGACCGTCCTCTGACCTTCACTCAAGCTGTTCCACCATTGGTTGATCTGAAAGAAGAAGGAACATCGCAGCCAATCAGGGCTGAGGGGAGTGGTCAGGCTGAATCAGCGCGGGGGGCGGAGCTCTTCTCTCTCACCTCCTTGCGGACGTCTCCTCTCTTCTGAGGCTTCATCTTCTCCAGCCAATCGGCTCGGATCTCATCGAAGAAGCTCTGGACTCTGAACTTCACCGACTCGTACTGCCAGATCGCCGCGGCGCCGAAGGAGCAGCCTGTGAACTGACATGGCGTTAGTACGGCGCCGTGACCTCAGCGGCTCCACCCCTTTCCAGGTGAGCACCACCTACCCCCACGGTGAAGACCAGCGGCCTGATGAGCCGACCGAAGGCCCGGGGGGAGGGGGGCGGGGCCTGCTGTTCCAAGAGGGGGGTTGGCGTCCGGCGAGGGACCGCAGCCTCGGCCAATTCTATGCGTGGGGGGGGCCTGGCTCCTCCTCCACCTTCTTGGATTCTGGTTTCCTGCCGATTTCCTGAAGCCACACCTCTGCTGGAAGCTGTGGGGGGGGAGACTACGTTGTTTTCAATGTGGACACGTCTGCGTCTTTCTTAACGACAACATGATCACGACCTCCATCGTCTCACGTTAAACATCAGAGACTCTGCGCTGCCCTCTAGTGGACACGTTAGAATCAGTCTTTAAGAACAGGACGATGACACGGGTCACGTGGACGAGGTGGAGGAGGAGGAGGAAACGGAAGAGGAGGAGGAAGAGGACGAAGAGGAGGAGAAAACAGGTGGAGGAGGAGGAGGAAACAGGAAGAGGAGGAGGAGGAGGAAACAGGGAAGAGGAGGAGGAGGAAACAGGAAGAGGAGGGAGAGAGGAAACAGGAAGAGGAGGAGGAAGAGGAGGAGGAAACAGGAAGAGAGGAGGAGGAAGAGGAAGAGGAAGAGGAGAGAGGAAGAGAAGAGGAAGAGGAGGAGGAGAGGAGGAGGAAAAGGAGGAGGAGGAAGAGGACGAAGAGGATGGAGGAAACAGGTGGAGGAGGAGGAAGAGGAAGAGGAAGAGGAAGAGGAGGAAACAGGAGGATGAGGAGGGAAACAGGAGGAGGAGAGGAAGAGGACGAAGAGGAGGAGGAAACAGGTGGAGGAGGAGGAGGAGAGGAGGAAACAGGAGGTCGCCAGATGATGAATCAATGACCCTCAAGTTTTTAATGAACTGATTTTAGTCATGTATGAATATTGATGTTTTTCAAGCTGCAGGTTCATGAATCCAATCACGTGATCGTCTCTGTCCAATCACAGATCACATCTGGAGAAACTGGTTATAAATCAGGTTAAAATGTTTTTGAATTATTTCCATTAAACTAACACAACCTCAACAGTAAATATTCATATGATTTGATGAAATAACCTGAATCCATACACAGTTTATTAATAAACGTGGAATCTCCCCCCAAGTTCAACCCAACAACCCGCAGCTAGCTGGGTTAGCTGCCGAGCTAACGTTAGCCAGCTAGCTAACCTAAACAAAGTGAGCCTGAAGCTACCGAGCTAGCTCGGGCCGCGGGGCTCGGTGTGTCGGGCAGCCGGGAGCCGCGGCCTGTCCCCGGCGTGGCTCACTGACCTGCCGCCCCTCATGGAGCTCCGCAGAGCGGCCTCTCCGGGCAGCCGGAGCACCGAGCAGCTCCTCCACGCCATGTTGGATCCGGTGACCTGGAGGCACCCGTCACTTCCGGGTCAGCGGCACGGAGCTCCGGGGTCTGGCGACACCTGGTGGTCAGACAGCGACACTGCACCGCTGGAATCACACAAATATAAGATCAATAAAACTCTACAACTTCCGTCCGCGATTTATCAAACGTAAAATGCATCAAACTGCGATATAATATTTAGTATAATAATATATATATATACACATATGATATAGCTTTATTTAATATGATATAGCTTTATTTATATGATATAGCTTTATTTCAATATAGATAGAAAATAAAAAGATAGACGATGTATCAAAAATTGAGTCATATAATTAAAACTTGAATTTATAAGAAAATACTTTGTGTCTCGTCGTTCAGTCTTAATTGAATATATTTTCTAAAAAGGGTTCAGTTGACCAGTTATAATAATCAGTGTTTTAAGAAGCAGGGGCAGCCCTTTACTTTGAAGGCGTTTGTTGGGTGGAGCTGTTGTTTCCGGGGTGGTGTTTGGCTTGGCTCTCGGCTCGGCTCGGCTCCTCCAGCAGCATCTGCAGCAGTGAACCTGACCAGGAGCAAAGATGGCGGCCCCTGCTCTCTCCGCTCGGTCCGGCTCGCAGGCAGCCTCGGGAACAGCCTGGGAACAGCCTGGGGAACAAGCCCCACCTTCGCCGGAGGGAGGCTGCCGCCCGGGTCCGGCTCTGGTTCCGGTCCCGGACCCGGCCTCGGGCCCGAGCTCGACTTCAGGTCCGCGGCTCGGACCGAAGACCTGAACCGGCTCATCGGGGAGTTCAGCAAGCACGAGCAGCGGGAGTATGACGACCAGAGAGCCTTGGAGATCCACACGGCCAAGGACTTCATCTTCTCCATGCTGGGTCAGTACTTATTATATATATTATATATATTATATATATATAGATCCATATAGATCCACACAGCCAAGGACTTCATCTTCTCCATGCTGGGTCAGTACTTATGTTATTATATATTATATATTATATATATATATATATATATAGATCCATATAGATCCACACGGCCAAGGACTTCATCTTCTCCATGCTGGGTCAGTACTTATACTTATTATATATATTATATATATATATATAGATCCATATAGATCCACACGGCCAAGGACTTCATCTTCTCCATGCTGGGTCAGTACTTATATTATATATATTATATATTATATATATATATATATATAGATCCATATAGATCCACACGGCCAAGGACTTCATCTTCTCCATGCTGGGTCAGTACTTATGTTATATATATTATATATTATATATATATATATATATAGATCCATATAGATCCACACGGCCAAGGACTTCATCTTCTCCATGCTGGGTCAGTACTTATATTATATATATTATATATATATATATAGATCCATATAGATCCACACGGCCAAGGACTTCATCTTCTCCATGCTGGGTCAGTACTTATTATATATATTATATATTATATATATATAGATCCATATAGATCCACACGGCCAAGGACTTCATCTTCTCCATGCTGGGTCAGTACTTATTATATATATTATATATTATATATATATAGATCCATATAGATCCACACGGCCAAGGACTTCATCTTCTCCATGCTGGGTCAGTACTTATGTTATATATATTATATATTATATATATATATATATAGATCCATATAGATCCACACGGCCAAGGACTTCATCTTCTCCATGCTGGGTCAGTACTTATATTATATATATTATATATTATATATTATATATATATAGATCCATATAGATCCACACGGCCAAGGACTTCATCTTCTCCATGCTGGGTCAGTACTGACATACACTCTGTACACACACATATATATATTCACATATACACACACACATACACATACATTCATGCATATATCTAGTTGGTTGCAGTGTTGTGTGTGTCAGTGAGTGTGTGTGTGTGTGTGTCAGTGAGTGTGTGTGTGTGTGTGTGTGTCAGTGAGTGTGTACTCGCGTGTCCCCACTTGGTCCCACTCACCCTCTGCAGTAGAGTCTCAGTGAAGTTTCTTCAGGATCATGAAGTTGTTTTTCCAGCAGATGAAATCTGAACTGAATATTAATAACCTGAAGATCGTTGAGCTGTGTGTGTGTGTGTGTGTGTGTGTGTGTGTGTGTGTGTGTGTGTGTGTGTGTGTGTGTGTGTGTGTGTGTCTGTGTGTCTGTGTGTCTGTGTGTGTGTGTGTGTGTGTGTGTCTGTGTGTGTCTGTGTGTGTGTGTGTGTGTGTGTGTGTGTGTGTGTGTGTGTGTGTGTGTGTGTGTGCTCCTCAGACCCGACCCGCTGATCCACTTCAGACTCTTCAAGGACTAAGACTCCACTCGTTCATTCATTTACCAAAACAAGTGATGAACGTGAGACCGGGTCCTGATGAGACCGGGTCCTAGTGAGACCGGGTCCTGATGAGACCGGGTCCTAGTGAGACCGGGTCCTGATGAGACCGGGTCCTAGTGAGACCGGGTCCTAGTGAGACCGGGTCCTAGTGAGACCGGGTCCTGATGAGACCGGGTCCTAGTGAGACCGGGTCCTAGTGAGCCGGGTCCTAGTGAGACCGGGTCCTGATGCTTTCCAGGTGCAGATCTATATCATGTGTTAAACTGACCTCTGACCTCTGGAGGTTTGTGAGGAAGAGTTCTGGTTCCTGAAGGATTTACAGTAACACAACACTTTGTGTTTGTTCTCAACACAACTCTTTGTCCTCCTCTGTCCTCTGTCCCTCTGTCCCCTGTCCTCTGTCTCTGTCTCTGTCTCTGTCTCTGTCTCTGTCTCTGTCTCTGTCTCTGTCTCTGTCTCAGGAATGGTCCAGAAGTTGGACCAGAAGCTCCCGGTGGCCAACGAGTACCTGCTCCTGTCGGGGGGGGTGCGGGAGGGCGTGGTGGACATGGACCTGGACGAGCTGAGCGTCTACGCCCGGGGGACGGACTACGACATGGACTTCACTCTGCTGGTCCCGGCGCTGAAGCTGCACGACCGCAACCAGCCGGTGACCCTGGACATGAGGCACTCGGCGCTCGGCCACTCGTGGCTCAGTCTCCGCCTCTTCGACGAAGGAACCATCAGCCGGTGGAAGGACTGCTGCACCGTGGTGGACCACGCCAACGGGACCGCCAACTACTTCTTCTCCCCCACTCTGGTGGCGGACTGGTTCTACCGGTCCATCTCCCTGGTGCTGCTGGAGGTGCAGAAGAAGCCGCAGAGAGGGATGCCCCGGGTGGAGAAGGTGGAGCGCCACGGCACCGTCATCTCCGTGGTGCTGGGCGTGGCCAGCAGCCGCATGCTGTACGACATCGTGCCCGTGGTGTCCTTCAAAGGCTGGCCGGCCGTGGCCCAGAGCTGGCTGATGGAGAACCACTTCTGGGACGGGAAGATCACGGAGGAGGAGGTGATCAGCGGCTTCTACCTGGTGCCCGCCTGCTCCTTCAAGGGCCGCAAGGAGAACGAGTGGCGCCTGTCGTTCGCCCGCAGCGAGGTGCAGCTGAAGAAGTGCATCTCCTCCGGCCTGATGCAGGCGTACCAGGCCTGCAAGGCCCTCGTCTCCAAGCTGCTGACCCGGCCCCGGGCCGTCAGCCCCTACCACCTGCGCAGCATCATGCTGTGGGCGTGCGACCGCCTGCCCGCCCACTACCTGTCCCAGGACGACTTCTCCGCCCACTTCCTGCTGGGCCTGATGGACGACCTGCAGCACTGCCTGGTCAACAAGGCGTGTCCCAACTACTTCATCCCTCAGTGCAACATGCTGGAGGCGCTGTCGGACGAGGCCGCCATGCTGCACGCACGCAAGCTGTCGTCCGTGCGCTCCGACCCGGCCGAGCACCTGCGCTCCACCATCGAGCACGCCAAGGCCGCCAACAGGCTGACCGTGGAACTGCAGTGGCGCGGCGGCTCCAACAACCTGCCGTCGCCGCAGTCGGACGCGGGGGGGGAGAGCCAGCCCGACGACCGTCTGGCCAAGAAGCTGCAGCAGCTGGTCACCGAGAACCCTGGGAAATCCATCTCGGTCTTCATCAACCCCGACGACGTCACACGGCCGCACTTCCGCATCGACGACAAGTTCTTCTGAGAGACGAGCTCCTCCTGCTCCTCCTGCTCCTCCTCCTCCTGCTCCTGCTCCTGCTCCTCCTCCTCCTGCTCCTCTTCTTTCCTCTTCCTCCTCCTCCTCCTCTTCTTTCCTCTTCCTCCTGCTCCTCCTCCTCCACCACCACCTCCTCCTCCTCCTCCTCCTCCTCTGCCTTCTCTCTGACCGCCTGGTGCCCCACCTCCTCCTCCTCCCTCTTCCTCCTCCTCCACCACCTCCTCCTCTTCCTCCTCCTCCTCCTCCTCCTCCCTCCTCCTCCACCTCCTACTCCTCCTCCCTCCTCCTCCACCACCTCCTCCTCTTCCTCATCCTCATCCTCCTTCTCCCTCCTCCCTCTTCCTCCTCCTCCTCCTCCTCTTCCTCCTCCCTCTTCCTCCTCCTCCACCACCTCCTCCTCCCTCTTCCTCCTCCTCCACCACCACCTCCTCCTCCTCCTCCTCCTCCGCCTTCTCTCTGACCGCCTGGTGCCCCACCTCCTCTGAAACTTAATTTTTTACATTTCTTATGTTCCTCTGCCACAGAGTGAAGTGCGGTGATCGTCTAGTCGTGTCTGCCACAGTTTTGAACTCATATTTTTCTATTCCCTCGCCCTTTCCCCTCCTCTCTCACTGTGTGCCCTGTGTTTCCTGCTGAATGCCTTTCAGTAGAATAGCAGCAGGTTGTTTTTAAAACTGATGGACGGGGGGGGAAATCCACCTTCAGATGGAATTCATCTTCTGTAGTTTAATGTAGTTTAATGTAGTTTAATGTATTTATCAGGGATCCTGGAGATGGAAGCACTTCCTGCTGATAACAGGAAGTAATCACTGACCAGTCTTAACCACTGAATTAACTAAATCTCACTTTACACCTTTATTCTCTGGAGGTTAAACTTTAGTTTGACTTTAGTTTGAAGGTGGATTTTCTTCCTCTGATGAATGTCTTTCTCCCGCTCGGGCGACGGTTCTAACGTCTTAGAAACTAACTGTAAATAGAAGTCAAGTGTGTTCACGAGGACGAAGACGTGTCCACTCTTCTTTATTTAACTCTGCACAGAATGTAAACTAAACACTTTTCCTCTGGATGGTGAACGTTATGTTCATCCTGACTCTAGAATGATGTTTCATATCATTAGCAGGTGACACTTTACCGAAGAATCGTCATTTTTCTAACGTGTTTATGAACCGGAGGAACAGCAGCGAGTTCACAGTGAAGTCACATTGATACGGCTCCAAGTCACAGATTCACCCGCTGGACTTTCTCACAGACGTGTCGAGTGTCATGAATCCGTAGAGGACTTACTTAACATAACGTGATAAAACACAACATGAGCAAATTCAGAAAACATCAGGAATTTGAAAACACGTCCTGCAAACACACAACTCGACAAACAGACTGAAAGTACAACAGTATTTGTGTGTTTGTTTTGAAGTTGCTTTCAGCCGTCGAATCAAAGGTTTTACAAACGTGTCAGTTAAACAAAAAGAAAAGAATCATAATCGTGTGGAGCGCTGTGTGCTTTGGGGGAGTGGCTACCACCGTGTGATTGGCAGCTAGGACTGTCCAATGGGTGCAGGTGGGCGTGGTCTGCTCGAGCCGTGTGCTTCCTGTTGAACTCTCAGGTTAATCTGCTGCATCATGACCTTTGTTCGGCGGCGTGTCACATCCTGTTCCTCTCACTTTGTTTGTTTCCATCCGACGTGATCGCACATTTCAAAACGCTTCACTGTTTCCGTACAAGCTGTGATTCCTGCTCCAGCTGCTTTCACGTGTCCAGGATTCAACTTCACTCAACGAGCTCAGGAGACGAGTTCAGGCTGGGGCGTGCCACCAGGTTTCCTGCTGTAGCTCCTCCCCCGGTCGGTGATGTCAGGGGTCACGACCCTGGGACCTGAGGCCGGGGTCAGACTTGTTTCAGTGAAGATGAACCAGTTGATTTATCACATCACGTGCGTTGACTGAGACACGTTCGTAGATTTGTCTACGTGCAGTTTGGTTGCCCTTAGCGACCACAGGTCACTCCTGAGAATCTTCTGGTTATTGGTCGTTAGAGTTTTTAAATAAAAATGTATTTATTTAACACAGAAGTAGCCTCAGCATCACCGGAGCTGTACTTCCCGAGCTCGTTGTGTTAAAGATGAGTCCGGCCCAAGTTTTGTTGGCATGTGATCTCCTCTCCTCATCCTCAAGTGCAATTAGTGACAACACACACACAGCAAGTACACACACTCACACGTAGCAAAAAAAAGACACAAAAGAAAGTACTGGTTTTAGCAGTGTAACTCACAGGTCACTGGACTCGCTGAGTGTTGTGACCTTTGACCTTACTCCACTCTCTGCTCAGAACCTTTCACCTGTGACTTGTTATTTGTGTCTCGCTGCTCTGCTTTGTTCTGAGGATGGATTTCTTTATGCAACGTTTATGCCCCCCCCCCCCCTTACGAACAGAAGAACCTCCGACTTCTCAGTGAGCTGCTTGAATTTATAAACTCTATAAAGTGACAGAAATATGACGATAATCCCTCATAACGTTCTGCAGGATTTTATGTACAGGGAATATCGACTGGCGTTAAAATACGGCAGTCGGAAAATTCAAACGAATTATATTTGGGCAGCTTGTCAGATTAAACACTGAGGACGAGCTGAAACCTGACATTCCTTTTCAATGAAGTACCTGTCACTGTCACAAGGGGGCCCCAGTGAGAAAACACGTGTGTACGATGTAAAGAATGTGATCCAGTTTGTGCAGCGGCTGGTTGCCGTGGTTACAACCTGAGCGGCTCCAGTCATGTGATCTCCTGTATCGTGGAACCACTGTTGTAAATAGCACTTGATAAAATAAGTTTAAACTCCATCGGCCTCTGTGTCTCCAGCTGGTTTGTCTCTGTGGGGTCATGTGACCCCTGACCTGTCTGTCTCCTTCCTCTCTGTCAATGTGCCCCCGCCCCCCCGGTCAGTGACATCACAGCGACGGACGACCACATCAACACGTTAACCACGACGACGCAGAACACAGTCGGTTGATCAGCTGACTGATGTTCATCTAGACAAAATAATAGGAACACGTGTGAGCACACAGCTGCCTCTGCTTGAGCTGCGTGTTCCTAATAAACTGAGCAACGGCAGAAACACGTAGAAGAAGAGTAAAGATAAATGATTCTTATCAGAACTAGAGTTTAGTAGATCATGTTTTGAGTGTAAGACAGACAATCTCTTAGTAATATAATCACTTGCTCTAAATTCTAGATGTTACAAAACAAGACACAACATTTTTACAGATTTAAAAACATTAAATATATATACAGCTCATGGTCAGAACCCCCCCCCCCCCCTATGTTAGCAGATGGGACCAAAATAACAAATCAAAGTTGTTCAAGTGTTTGTGATCATCGTCATCATCACGTGGTCATGTAGCCTTAAATACTGTGACGTCACCGTGCTGTCCCGGCTGCATCGACAAAGCACGAGTCAAGAGAGAGAGAGAGAGAGGGAGGGGGAGAGAGAGGGGGAGAGGGAGAGCGAGAGAGATGTAGAGAGAGAGAGAGGGGGAGAGCGAGAGAGGGAGGGGGAGAGAGAGAGGGAGGTAGAGGAAGAGAGAGAGAGGGGGGGGGGAAGAGGGAGAGAGGTAAAGGGAGTGAGAGGGAAGAGATAGAGGTAGAGAGAGAGAGGGAGAGAGAGGGGGAGAGATAGAGAGAGAGGGGGATAGGTAGAGAGAGAGAGGGAGAGAGAGAGAGGGAAAGAGAGAGGTAGAGAGAGAGAAAGAGAGAGTGAGGTAGAGGGAGTGAGAGAGGGAGAGAGAGAGAGGTAGTGGGAGAGAGAGAGGGAGGTAGAGGGAGTGAGAGAGGTAGAAGGAGAGAGAGAGAGGTAGAGGGAGTGAGAGAGAGGGAGAGAGAGAGAGAGAGAGAGAGAGACAGAGAGGTAGAGAGAGAGAGAGGGAGGTAGAGGGAGTGAGAGAGAGAGAGAGGTAGAGAGAGGGAGGTAGAGGGAGAGACAGAGAGAGAGAGAGAGGGAGAGACAGAGAGAGAGGTAGAGAGAGAGAGGTAGAGAGAGGGAGGTAGAGGGAGAGAGAGAGAGAGAGAGGGGGGAGAGAGAGAGAGGTAGAGGAAGAGAGAGAGACAGAGAGAGAGAGAGCAGAGGGAGAGAGAGAGAGAAGGAGAGAGAGAGAGCAGAGGGAGAGAGAGAGAGAGCAGCGGCGCGCGGTCACAGCTCAGGTGAACGCACGAGCCTCAACGTCCGCAGGAGAAAAACACAGAATAATAAACAAGAGGAAGAAGAAGAAGAAGAAGAAGAAGAGGAAGAAGAAGAGGAAGAAGAAGAGGAAGAAGGAAAGTGAGGAAGAAGAAGAAGATCTCAGAGGAAACATCGCACTTGCGTCCCGCTGCCTCCCTCCTTCATCCCTCCTTCATCCTCCTCATCCTCCTCATCCTCCTCCTCTCTTCCGCCGGTATCGATCTATCGGCTGATCACTGATCCTCCGACTCGACGCTCCCTCACTTCCGCTGATTCAGGAAGGACAGGAGGAGAGGAAGGAAGGAGAGAAGGAAGGAGAGAAGGAAGGAGAGAAGGAAGGGAAGCACGGGAGGAGGGGAGAAGACCACCTCACCGAGCACCGGGACATGGACAGCAAGGAGAAGGCACCGCTAGGTAGGACAGGGGGATGGAGGGGGGGTGGGGGGGGTGTGTGGAGGGATGGATGATGGAGAGAGGGATGATGGAGGGATGGATGATGGAGGGATGGATGATGGAGAGAGGAGTGGGCCACTGATGGAGGATGTGTGCAGAAAGTTGATGTTGTGTCCCCGCTGAGGGAGGAGGAGGAGCGTGGCTGCTGGGACGGAGGGATGGAGTGCGCGGTGCATGCTGGGTAGAAAGGGACTGCGGTATCCTGCTCGCATCCGGACTGCAGCTGGAGCTCCGAGGTGTGGTTATTATGGGATGGGCACAGCGTGTGCGTGTTTCACCATGAGGCCGGAGTGCTGAGAGCAGCCTGATGCAGCAAAACACAGAGAGACAGACAGGTGGCTGAGGGAGAGACAGGCTGCTAGAGACAGACAGGTGAGAGACAGACAGGTGGCTGAGGGAGAGACAGGCTGCTAGAGACAGACAGGTGGCTGAAGACAGACAGGTGAGAGACAGACAGGTGAGAGACAGACAGGTGGCTGAAGACAGACAGGTGAGAGACAGACAGGCTGCTAGAGACAGACAGGTGAGAGACAGACAGGTGGCTGAGGGACAGACAGCTAAGGGACAGACAGGCTGCTAGAGACAGACAGGTGAGAGACAGACAGGTGGCTGAGGGAGAGACAGGTGGCTGAGGGAGAGACAGGCTGCTAGAGACAGACAGGTGAGAGACAGACAGGCTGTTGAAGACAGACAGCTAAGGGACAGACAGGCTGCTGAAGACAGACAGGTGGCTGAGGGAGAGACAGGTGGCTGAGGGAGAGACAGGTGGCTGAGGGACAGACAGCTAAGGGACAGACAGGCTGCTGAAGACAGACAGGTGGCTGAGGGAGAGACAGGTGGCTGAGGGAGAGACAGGCTGCTAGAGACAGACAGGTGAGAGACAGACAGGCTGTTGAAGACAGACAGCTAAGGGACAGACAGGCTGCTGAAGACAGACAGGTGGCTGAGGGAGAGACAGGTGGCTGAGGGAGAGACAGGTGGCTGAGGGACAGACAGCTAAGGGACAGACAGGCTGCTGAAGACAGACAGGTGGCTGAGGGAGAGACAGGTGGCTGAGGGAGAGACAGGCTGCTAGAGACAGACAGGTGAGAGACAGACAGGCTGTTGAAGACAGACAGGTGGCTGAGGGAGAGACAGGCTGCTAAAGACAGACAGGTGGCTGAGGGAGAGACAGACAGGCTGCTAAACACAGACAGGTGGCTGAGGGACAGACAGGTGAGAGACAGACAGGCTGCTGAGGACAGACAGGTGAGAGACAGACAGGTGGCTGAGGGACAGACAGGCTGCTGAGGACAGACAGGTGGCTGAGGGAGAGACAGACAGGCTGCTAAACACAGACAGGCTGCTGAGGGACAGACAGGCTGCTGAGGGACAGACAGGCTGCTGAGGACAGACAGGTGAGAGACAGACAGGCTGCTAAAGACAGACAGGCTCCTAAAGACAGACAGGTGGCTGAGGGAGAGACAGGCTGCTAAAGACAGACAGGTGGCTGAGGGAGAGACAGACAGGCTGCTAAACACAGACAGGTGGCTGAGGGACAGACAGGTGAGAGACAGACAGGCTGCTGAGGACAGACAGGTGAGAGACAGACAGGTGGCTGAGGGACAGACAGGCTGCTGAGGACAGACAGGTGGCTGAGGGAGAGACAGACAGGCTGCTAAACACAGACAGGCTGCTGAGGGACAGACAGGCTGCTGAGGGACAGACAGGCTGCTGAGGACAGACAGGTGAGAGACAGACAGGCTGCTAAAGACAGACAGGCTCCTAAAGACAGACAGGTGGCTGAGGGAGAGACAGCTGAGCGACAGACAGGTGAGAGACAGACAGGCTGTTGAAGACAGACAGCTGAGAGACAGACCAAACACCTGGACATGGGGGGGGACAGGGCAGAGGGACAGACAGATCTAAGGTCTGATTGACTCCCTGTCTGTCTCTCTTCTATTCCTGAGAGTGAGAAAGTGTTGTCAACAGGCACAGACAGACAGGTGTGTGTGTGTGTGTGTTTGTTTGTTTGTGTCTGGGTGTGTCCTGAGCAGAAGAGGTGCATTATGGGAGGTGTAGTTCTTCCCTGTAGAGCCTGTTTCTATCGACCTGACACAGTCTCTGGTTTGAATCCTGGTGTCGACTTGTGTCCTTGAGCAAAGCATTGACCCTCGTTAGCTTCGGCTCTCTGGTGGCTAACAAAAACACACAAACACACAAACACACCAACACACAAACACACAAACACACCAACACACAAACACACCAACACACAGACAAGAACGCACAAACATCCTGCAGCCAGACAACGGGAAATATGAGGAGATATTTTTTACTTTCAGATCTCACATTAACAAACCTGATTCATGTGTGTAGTCAAAGTCGTCTCGTCTGTGATTATTTAACACATGATTTAATACATTTTTCATATACATTCAATCTGTAGTTATGTTTTTATAGATATTTTCTTTACTGGAACCCGGCTGTGGGACAGTGACTCAGCGGTGATGGGGTTGTGTTGAGTTGTGTTGTCTTGTGACTCAGGAAGAGAATCAGAAGAATCAGAATTATTTTTATGCATATATTGGAAATTGCCATGGTGTGGTTGGTGCACTGTACATCAAAACAAAACAACAATATATACAGTAAGATATTTACCTGCATGTGTTTCAGCAGCTTCTCTTCCCCAGACTCTGTTTAACGCTGTAACACAGACTCGATATCAGAGACTTCATTCTGGAGCAGAAACCGAGACTTTTGTAAACGCTGACGCCGACGCCCACGTCCTCTTCCTGATTGGTTCTCATCGGTCACATGACTCGACGACCAGCGGTGAATACAAAGCGTGCACATCGTCATCTCACAGGAGGTCGTGCTGTCCACTCTGAATCTGTGAAGCTCCTCTCACCGGATCCCGAGTGGAACTGTGCTGATGTCAGTGAAACGTTTCATCCGAGTGAGTCAGGACATAAATCCAGTTTAATAACCTGAGCTGTGATGTCATCAGCGTTATATCACAGACTGTAAATAAACATGGACGACATGAAAAGTGTTTCTGATCACATCGGTTTGAATCAGTTATTTGATGATATAAAAACAGGCTGAGACTGACTCTGTGTGTGTCTGTGTGTGTGTGTGTGTGTGTGTGTGTGTGTGTGTGTGTGTGTGTGTGTTTGTGGGCTCAGTTTCCATATGTTGTGTCTACAGCAGACAGTTAGTTGTGTTTTATTGATTCTCGGATCAAATCCACACGATTCAGGACTGAAGTGACCTGCTGCCAGAAACCTGAGACACACACACACGCACACACACACACACACACACACACACACACACACACACACACACACACACACACACACACACACACACACACACACACACACACACACACACAGACAACACACTCACAAACACAGCATCCCAGTTTGTGTTTCAAATTTCAGTTTGTTTCTACTTATCAGCTGAGAAACATCCAAACACTGTCTGACTGTGGATCAATCTGTATATAAAGAGAATCAGTGACTGTATATAAAGGTGATAAGTGACTGTATATGAAGATGATCAGTGACTGTATATAAAGACAATCAGTGACTGTATATAAAGACCATCAGTGACTGTATATAAAGACGATCAGTGACTGTATATAAAGAGGATAGTGACTGTATATAAAGAGGTTCAGTGACTGTATATAAACAGAATCAGTGACTGTATATAAAGATGATCAGTGACTGTATATAAAGATGATCAGTGACTGTATATAAAGAGGTTCAGTGACTGTATATAAAGAGAATCAGTGACTGTATATACAGATGATCAGTGACTGTATATAAACAGAATCAGTGACTGTATATAAAGACGATCAGTGACTGTATATAAAGACGATCAGTGACTGTATATAAAGATGATCAGTGACTGTATATAAAGAGGTTCAGTGACTGTATATAAGGAGGATCAGTGACTGTATATAAAGATGATCATTGACTGTATATAAACAGAATCAGTGACTGTATATAAAGACGATCAGTGACTGTATATAAAGATGTTCAGTGACTGTATATAAAGACGATCAGTGACTGTATATAAAGAGGTTCAGTGACTGTATATAAACAGAATCAGTGACTGTATATAAAGATGATCAGTGACTGTATATAAAGAGGTTCAGTGACTGTATATAAAGATGATCAGTGACTGTATATAAAGATGATCAGTGACTGTATGTAAAGATGATCAGTGACTGTATATAAACAGAATCAGTGACTGTATATAAAGACGATCAGTGACTGTATATAAAGAGGACCAGTGACTGTATATAAAGAGGTTCAGTGACTGTATATAAACAGAATCAGTGACTGTATATAAAGAGGACCAGTGACTGTATATAAAGAGGACCAGTGACTGTATATAAAGACGATCAGTGACTGTATATAAAGATGATCAGTGACTGTATATAAAGACGATCAGTGACTGTATATAAAGATGATCAGTGACTGTATATAAAGATGATCAGTGACTGTATATAAAGAGGTTCAGTGACTGTATATAAAGAGGGTCAGTGACTGTATATAAAGAGGTTCAGTGACTGTATATAAAGAGGATCAGTGACTGTATATAAAAATGATCAGTGACTGTATATAAAGAGGTTCAGTGACTGTATATAAAGAGAATCAGTGACTGTATATACAGATGATCAGTGACTGTATATAAACAGAATCAGTGACTGTATATAAAGACGATCAGTGACTGTATATAAAGACGATCAGTGACTGTATATAAAGATGATCAGTGACTGTATATAAAGAGGTTCAGTGACTGTATATAAAGAGGATCAGTGACTGTATATAAAGATGATCATTGACTGTATATAAACAGAATCAGTGACTGTATATAAAGACGATCAGTGACTGTATATAAAGATGATCAGTGACTGTATATAAAGACGATCAGTGACTGTATATAAAGAGGTTCAGTGACTGTATATAAACAGAATCAGTGACTGTATATAAAGATGATCAGTGACTGTATATAAAGAGGATCAGTGACTGTATATAAAGATGATCAGTGACTGTATATAAAGAGGTTCAGTGACTGTATATAAAGATGATCAGTGACTGTATATAAAGACGATCAGTGACTGTATATAAAGACGATCAGTGACTGTATATAAAGAGGTTCAGTGACTGTATATAAAGATGATCAGTGACTGTATATAAAGAGGTTCAGTGACTGTATATAAAGAGGATCAGTGACTGTATTTAAAGATGATCAGTGACTGTATATAAAGATGATCAGTGACTGTATATAAACAGAATCAGTGACTATATAAAGAGGATCAGTGACTATATAAACAGAATCAGTGACTGTATATAAAGACGATCAGTGACTGTATATAAAGATGATCAGTGACTGTATATAAAGATGATCAGTGACTGTATATAAAGACGATCAGTGACTGTATATAAAGACGATCAGTGACTGTATATAAAGATGATCAGTGACTGTATATAAAGATGATCAGTGACTGTATATAAAGACGATCAGTGACTGTATATAAAGATGATCAGTGACTGTATATAAAGAGGTTCAGTGACTGTATATAAACAGAATCAGTGACTGTATATAAAGATGATCAGTGACTGTATATAAAGATGATCAGTGACTGTATATAAAGAGAATCAGTGACTGTATATAAAGATGATCAGTGACTGTATATAAACAGAATCAGTGACTGTATATAAAGATGATCAGTGACTGTATATAAACAGAATCAGTGACTGTATATAAAGACGATCAGTGACTGTATATAAAGCAGTTTCACTTCCTCCTCAGTTGTTTTTTCTTTTTACATATTTTACATCAACATCTAATTTCTTCAAATGATTTTATATTTCTAAATACGCATTTTTTAAGTTGATGCATTTGCAGTTTCTTCGTGTTTGAATGTGGAGCTTTTGTGTAAATGTCCCCGTTGTTTGGATCAATAAAGTTTCAGGCATCAACTTTATAACTTTGATGTATATTTCATAATGATGTTTTTATGGTACAAAAACAATTAAAGTGCAGTTTTAGATTCAGAATCAGAATCAGGTTTATTGGCCAAGTAAGTTTGCACAAACAGGGAATTTGACTCGGTAAAGTGTCTCTCAGTGCGCTTACACAGAATACACATCACAAAACAAAACAATACAATACAAACAGTCACAAAAACAATACAAAATACAAACAGTGCGACAGTCTAAGAAAAGAAGTGCAGGGATAAATATTAAACGGTATATGTATTACGGTTATACAGTGAGGGTGAAATAAAATAAACATAATTCCTAAATGTATTTCTATCTCATCTGTAATATTCAAAGTGATAATTGTTGATAAGAGTCCACATCAGGTCCCTCGCTGTCCCTCAGGGTGAAAACAATTCTACTGTAGAATCAATATCAGAAGGTTATATATTATATGGTTATAGTGCGGAGATTATATCACATCTAAACTGTCATATGATTACACATCTGCACTGGTCATCAGACATTCAGTAAAATCTTCCTCATGAATTCACTGCATACAAATCAAACTGGAATGACTCACTGGAGAATTATCTTTGTTATTCTATTCATCTAGATCGAAACAATCTGTGAACATGTAAAAAACTCACTGATCAAGATCCACACGTTAATGTGACGAGTTCTTTCTTCACTTCCTCAAACCAAGTTTACAAACTAACAAATACAAAACAGAAGTGAAACCTCATTAATCGATCCAATGAATTTACACAAGTTACACAATGAATCAGCAGCACCACTGAGGCTCATAAAGAATATTGTTATTATAATTCATAACATCAAACAGTCATTGTATTTATATTTAATCGCAAATTAGAAAAATCCACAGAGTCATAATGTTCACCGAGTTTCAAGAGACTCTTTCAAGCACCTGGCGGTTTGTGCTGACTCAGCGTTAGCATGGAACCTGCACCGCTCAGGAGAATCAATGCTAATCTGTTAGCATGTGGCTAATGGACACAGTTATGGATGATGATGTCATCTGAACTCCTGTGATGCAAACCTCCGGGGGGGGGGGGGGATTGGCCCAGCTGACATTAGTTGGTCAATTAACTGCAGAGGGAACAAGGAGACACGTGAGGGAACAAGGAGCCATGTGAGGGAACAAGGAGACTCGTGAGGGAACAAGGAGGCACGTGAGGGAACAAGGAGGCACGTGAGGGAACAAGGAGACTCGTGAGGGAACAAGGAGGCACGTGAGGGAACAAGGAGGCACGTGAGGGAACAAGGAGACACGTGACGGAACAATGAGGCACGTGAGGGAACAAGGAGACTCATGAGGGAACAATGAGGCACGTGAGGGAACAAGGAGACACGTGAGGGAACAAGGAGACTCATGAGGGAACAATGAGGCATGTGAGGGAACTAGGAGGCACGTGAGGGAACAAGGAGACACGTGAGGGAACAAGGAGCCATGTGAGGGAACAAGGAGACTCGTGAGGGAACAAGGAGGCACGTGAGGGAACAAGGAGACACGTGACGGAACAATGAGGCACGTGAGGGAACAAGGAGACTCATGAGGGAACAATGAGGCACGTGAGGGAACAAGGAGACACGTGAGGGAACAAGGAGACTCATGGGGGAACAATGAGGCATGTGAGGGAACTAGGAGGCACGTGAGGGAACAAGGAAGCACGTGAGGGAACAAGGACACACGTGAGGGAACAAGGAGGCACGTGAGGAAACAATGAGACACGTGAGGGAACAAGGAGGCACGTGAGGGAACAAGGGGACACGTGAGGGAACAAGGAGACTCTTGAGGGAACATGGAGGCACGTGAGGGAACAAGGAGACACGTGAGGGAACAAGGGGAAACGTGAGGGAACAAGGAGGCACGTGAGGGAACAAGGAGACACGTGAGGGAACAAGGAGACTCGTGAGGGAACAAGGAGGCACCTTGTGTTCACCTGTTAGGAGTTCTTCAGGACAGAGGACCTCTCACCTTGTTAAAGACTCTGAGACAAACTGGGACCTGAAGGCATCACAAAGAGAAATGTTTATGTTCCCATGTTCTCTCTGTGTGTTTGTGTGCGTGTGTGTGCGTGTGTGTTTGTGCATGTGTGTGACAGGGTTACCACTTGTAGGCGGGGTCTGTTGTGAAGTTAGTAGGTAGTGGTTGAGGTAGTGGATCAGGGTCGTAGTGGTCTGGTGCTCTGGTTGTTTTCCTCTTCCTCTCTGTCACACCCTGAAGCCTCCTGGTATCTTGGTGTCCTGCTGCCCCCTGCTGGTCAGACTCAGAACAGTCACTGCAGTGACAGTGAAGCTCCTGAATTCTCCAGATTAAAACGAAGATCAGATAAAATGATGTTGAGAAGAACTTCAACCTGAAGAAGAACAAGGTGAAGAGGAGGAATATTCATCATTACATCCCAGAGTTTAAAAGCTCTGTGATGTGATGGAGCTGCAAAATGACCTTAAACATGTATCTATATATTATCAAACACCATTTATCTATGACCCTTTATCAATATATTATCATTATATTTATCAATACATTTATTTATATACATCTTTTTATCTATCGCCAGTCCCAGTTCAGAGCCTGTCTATAGAGACCATCAGTGTCAGCGCCACCTGGGGGTTTGAAACCAGAAGTAACCACATGTGGAGAAGCACTGGATGGAGTCTCACTGAGAGCTCGAGGACACGCCCACCTACACCTGCCACCTGCACCCATTGGACGGTACTAGCTGTCAAGCACACTGTGGTACCCCCCCCCCAACACATCCGGTGCTTTATGGTCTGTTTGACTCTAAATGATCATAATTCACTAAATGAACATCAGTTGTTTGAAGAAGACTTGAAACTAGAGACTGAGACAGAAACTCCTGAATCTTTACTGACGTTATAAAGAGAGAAGAAGAGTCACTTTCTACAGAAACTACCAGAGGAGTCGCCCCCTGCTGGTCAGTAGAGATAACACAGGTTTCAGACACTTGAGCATTGGCTTCACTTTCTGGACTTTTTTTTTTAAACAGTTTTCAGTTGTGAGTCTGTTTGCCTCTCACACACACAAACACACACACACGCACACACACTCTCTCCCTGCCTCTCTCACTCTCTGATATAAATAGTGTTCAGGTTCCACTCTCAGAATAACTTGTCTCCTCTTACTGCAGGATCACATACACACACAGACCTGAACTCAGACCCTCAGAGACTCAGAGACTCAGAGACTCAGACCCTCAGAGACTCAGACCCTCAGAGACTCAGACCCTCAGAGACTCAGAGACTCAGACCCTCAGAGACTTAGAGACTCAGACCCTCAGAGACTCAGAGACTCAGAGACTCAGAGACTCAGACCCTCAGAGACTCAGAGACTAAGACCCTCAGAGACTCAGACCCTCAGAGACTCAGACCCTCAGAGACTCAGAGACTTAGAGACTCAGACCCTCAGAGACTCAGAGACTAAGACCCTCAGAGACTCAGACAGTCAGAGACTTAGAGACTCAGACCCTCAGACACTCAGACACTCAGAGACTCAGTGACTCAGACCCTCAGAGACTCAGACACTTAGAGACTCAGACCCTCAGAGACTCAGAGACTCAGAGACTCAGACACTCAGAGACTCAGAGACCCAGAGACTCAGACCCTCAGAGACTCAGACCCTCAGAGACTCAGACACTCAGAGACTCAGACCCTCAGAGACTCAGACACTCAGACACTCAGAGACTCAGAGACTCAGAGACTCAGAGACTCAGAGACTCAGACCCTCAGAGACTCAGACACTCAGAGACTCAGAGACTCAGACCCTCAGAGACTCAGACACTCAGACACTCAGAGACTCAGACCCTCAGAGACTCAGACACTCAGAGACTCAGAGACCCAGAGACTCAGAGACTCAGACCCTCAGAGACTCAGACCCTCAGAGACTCAGACCCTCAGAGACTCAGAGACTCAGAGACCCAGAGACCCAGACACTCAGAGACTCAGAGACTCAGTCTTCATAGAAACACATTGCGATCCTCTCAGTCTGAAAACATTTGACTCGTCACTTGAAGACTTTTCCCAGACGATCACGACTCATGTGATTCTTGATACTGAATGAATGGATACTTGATACGTTCTGCGTTCCTCCTGCTGGCCCCTGGGGGTCCGTGTTGAGGTTGTGGTTCTCGTCCCGGTTCCCGTTGACGGGTTCTCCTGTTCCTCTCCGGGGGAAACACTGTTCTGGTGTGACTCCCACTGACGAGTCCAGTGACAGAAGTGGACTGTCCCAGCAGCATAGGTCAGGCTGTGTGAGACAGGACGGAGACATTCTGAGGACACGAGTCCTCTCGGTCTTCTGTCCAGCTCTGGTGGCGCTGGTGCCTGTGATGTCACAGCTGTCACGTGTGGTCACACGGGACTGAAGCCCTCAGGTTGAGGAGCTTCCTCTGGTTGACGGACTCGGTGATCCCTGGACCATGACCCGGTACTGCAGCCTGCTCCGGCGCCTCCTGTCCGGAGACAGTAAAGGAAAGGAGGCGGGCGAGGAGGAGGGCGGCGCTCAGAGCGAGAGCGGGAAACAGGGTGAGTCCGACCCCCCCGCCTGGCGTTCTCCACAGCGTGGAGCTCAGGTGTGATTCTACTGACTCCAGACTTTGTCTCATTGTCGGATCTATTAATAAACTGAGGTGTCGACAGAAGCACATTCACGTCAAGTTCACTCAGAACAGGAAATACAGAGCGTCTAATCGAGCTGGTAACAAGGGAAGCGATGACACAGCATTTTATTCATTTGTAAAATAAAGATAGTTATTCAGAATTGTGTTTGCAAATGAATTTGTGAATCTAAAAATGAACTCAATCACAAACAAAGTTATTGTTGGATTTTTTAACGGGCTGTTAAAGTGTCATGGAAACATGCTAGAGGAGAGGCTACGTGGGGAGGCTAACAGAGAGAAGCTAACAGAGGAGGCTAACTGTAAAAGCTAACATCTACGGTTTACAGGACAAGGTTAATAACAGGATAATCCAAGACTAGAGGCTAATAAAGAAGCTAACATGAGAAGCTAAGACTAGAGGCTAATAAAGAAGCTAACATGAGAAGCTAAGACTAGAGGCAAATAAAGATGCTAACATGAGACGCTAAGACTAGAGGCTAATAAAAGAAGCTAACATGAGAAGCTAAGTCTAGAGGCTAATAAAGATGCTAACATGAGATGCTAAGAGTAGAGGCTAATAAAAGAAGCTAACATGAGAAGCTAAGACTAGAGGCTAAATAAAGAAGCTAACATGAGAAGCTAAGACTAGAGGCTAAATAAAGAAGCTTAATGCAGCTGACAGCAAAAGGGAAACGCAGAAGTAAATTGGAAATGATGAAGAGATCTATTGGCAGAAAAAGACAAACTGTACAATTAAGAAGTGATTCACAAACATTTTAACAATATAAGAAACTAAATTAACAAAGTCCGCAAACAAGAAAACAAGTGTTGTTGTCACGGTTGAGTGTTGCCATTTATATTTTCATCAACACTTTTAGCTCCGCAACGTGAGAGAAACACAAGACACATCACCCTGTGTGTGTGTGTGTGTGTGTGTGTCTGTGTGTGTCTGTGTGTGTCCTTGACACTGATGTCTCAGGTTTGTTTACAGTGTATTTCTGTCGGAGCAGCTGTGAGTCTCCTCAGTCTCTCAGCTAGTCGTATGTTCCTTTAGTTCCGAGTCTCCATGGAAACAGAATGTGTGTTTCATATCCAGCAGTTGGTAGCGTCTCTGTCGCCCCCTGCTGGCCAGCTCCCCTCACTGACAGTAGATAAACACAGTCCTGGTGAATAATGTCCTGGAGGTCCTCACCTGTGAACATCCCATAGAGACACAAGACACAAGACACAACACGTCCACAGTCCACCACAAAGACACAAAGACACAAAGAGCTGTTACGACTTCAGAGAGAAAAGTGCAAAGGTTTGACCACATGAAAATATCAGTGTGTCATTAAAGATTCAAAACACTGTTTCAACATTAACCATTAATGACTGTGTGTGAGTCTGTGTGTGTGTTTGTGTGTCTCTGTGTCTGTGTGTTTGTGTGCGCGTGTATTTTTAAATGCTGCTTGTTGTTTTTCAGAATGATGAATTTTTTAGAAGCTGAAGCTAATTTAGTGATTCAACATCAAACATTTACAACACACACACACACACACACACACACACACACACACACACTGGTTTATGAAGGCTGTGTGGGTGCGTGTGTTTGTGAAAAGAAGATTGCAAACTAAAGAAGCAGAAATCACATCACAACTGCAGTTATTGTAGTAATTAGTATTAGCAATAGTAGTATTAGTAGAAGTAGCAGTTATAGTAGAATTTGTAGTATTGGGATCAGTGGTAGTATTTGCAGTTGTATCAATATTTTTAGTTGTATTGGTGTAAGTATTAGTTGCAGTATGAGTAGTTTGTAGTAACATGTAAACCATTGTGAACAGCAGTGTGAACTGCAATGTGTCTGGTATCCAGCAGATGGCGCTGATTCTCCAGTATTAAAGTGGCTGCAGGTGATTGGTTTAAACTTGATCATACAGCCACACAATGTTATTTATTGTGTCTTTTGCATGTTTGTTTATCTGTTTGTTGTTTTGTGTTAGTGTGCTGTGTGTTAGTCTAGGTGTTTGTTGTGTGTCTGTTTGTTGTGTTGTTTGTGTGGTTGTGATGCAGTGACTCTGTTTGTTAGGTTTGAACATCCAGTTGTCGTTCTCTCTGCCGCCCACACGCTGCTGTGTTTCTTCTTCTATTTGGGTTTTTCTGCAGAGTGTCAATGCGTCATATTCTGTGTGTGTGTGTGTGTGTGTGTATGTGTGTGTGTATGGGGGTTTATAATCTGAATGAATAGATGAAGAACAATGATGGCGACACTGAACATGTAAATATGTAAAGCGTCAGTGAATTGAGGGACTATGTTCTGCAGCAGGAGAATCCAGGACAGTGGAATCAAGACGACACGAGGAGATGCTGCGAGATTTCAATATTTGTTATTTCCGATCACATCAAGTTATCGTACATACATTTGTATTTTACGTGAAAATACAGAGTAGTCTGAGCAGCGAGGAACTTAAACAACTGAATAAAGATGGCGCTAGGAAGTAAAATTGGATCATATGGAAAAATACAGCAAATAAAGACTTCTTCTTCTTCTTCTTCTTCTCCTTCTTCTCCTTCTTCTTCTTCTTCTTCTTCTTCTTCTTCTTCTTCTTCTTCTTCTTCTTCTTCTTCTTCTTCTTCTTCTCCTTCTTCTTCTTCTCTGTGATACACTGCACAGTTTAATGATCATAAATTAAAAAATACTCATGAACGTTAACTAGCATTTATTTACATAAAAACTTTTCGGAAATGTTTTGTTCATCAGCTTTTATCAGATGTTTATAACAAACACCACTACTCGTATCGTGTACTGTGTGTGTGTGTGTGTGTGTGTGTGTGTGTGTGTGTGTGTGATTGTGTGTGTGTGTGTGTGATTGTGTGTTACTGTCTTCTCGTCTCACTGACATTCTTCTGCCCTCTGATGAGGCAGTTTGTCTATTGATTAGGAAACACACCTGAACTGTACACACACACACACACACACACACACACACACACACTGGAGTTACGAGAGTCAAGGACTAAAGGGCAGGAAATCCACCGTGGTGACACCACAATCGATTCCACATCTCATTAACACCCAGCAGTGTGTGTGTGTGTGTGTGTGTGTGTGTGTGTGCTTGTGTGCGTGTGTGCGTGTGTGTGTGTGTGTGTGTGGGATATTATGAAGGTATCAGACGTTCAGTTTAGTTTCCTAGAGTCTGTGACACCAGGTCGGACAGGTGTGATTATACAGATGCGGTCGGATGTGAAACCTTCAGCCTGAACCTTTGCTGTCAAACATGATGTTGGGAGATCCTCTGAGGAAGTGACATCATGCACAGACGATGAAGATGCTTCTGTTCTTCGTCCCGTTCTCGGCTCTCGGTCCCACAGAGCAGATACCAGGACGCAAATACACGACGGTAATTAAAGGAAGTGACCTGGTTTGTCTCTGCGGGCGTGGAGGCCTACATCCAGCGTGATGGTGCACAGACACGGGCCCGTCAGTGAAGGGATGTGAATCCGGTTCCGTCCGGTTCAGGATCCTGAAACCTGCCGGACTCACCGGCCTGGTACATCAGATCGGACGCAGACCATCATGACCTCATCACCAGCGCACATCTTGACGAGTTGGACGACAGAGGTCTGGACTTTCTGCAAAAGAAAGACATTTCTAAATATGATGGTTTTTATTGTAATTTTTAAAAGATGGTAGAAGCGACAATCTCCCGAGGTGGTGAGGGGGGACGCCAGCAGGGGGCGTCAGTTGGGTTTTGTGGCTTCGATATAGCGAAACAGGGACCGCCCACTTTTAGAACTTCTCATTCTCTGTCTCCATCGACGTTTCAGGAAACTGTTTTTGAAAGATTCTTAAACCAGGTCGACGAGCTCGAGAGGAATCGAGACCAAACACGTGTGATTCAAAAGAAGTAAAAGAACAAGACTGTGAACAGGATTGTTTTATAAGAGTGGAGACATAACACAGTCAGGGGCTGTCAGGGGCATCAGGGTATCAGGGGTATCAGGGGTATCAGGAGTATCAGGGGCTGTCAGGGGCATCATGGGTATCAGGAGTATCAGGGGCATCAGGGTATCAGGAGTATCAGGGGTATCAGGAGTATAAAGCATCAGGGGTATCAGGAGTATCAGGGGTATCATGGGTATCAGGAGTATCAGGGGCATCAGGGTATCAGGAGTATCAGGGGTATCAGGGGTATCAAGGGTATCAGGGGTATCAGGGGCATCAGGGTATCAGGAGTATCAGGGGTATCAGGGGTATCAAGGGTATCAGGAGTATCAGGGGTATCAGGGGTATCAAGAGTATCAGGGGTATCAGGGGTATAAAGCATCAGGGGCATCAGGGTATCAGGAGTATCAGGGGTATCAGGGGTATCAGGAGTATAAAGCATCAGGGCAAGAGTGGAGACATAACACAGTAGGGGGCTGTCAGGGGCATCAGGGTATCAGGAGTATCAGGGGCATCATGGGTATCAGGGGTATCAGGAGTATCAGGGGTATCAGGGGTATCACGGGTATCAGGAGCATCAGGGGTATCAGGGGTATCAGGGTATCAGGAGTATCAGGGGCATCAGGGGTATCAGGAGTATCAGGAGTATCAGGGGTATCAGGGGTATAAAGCATCAGGGGTATCAGGTTTATCAGGGGTATCAGGGCTATCAGGAGTATAAAGCATCAGGGGTATCAGGTTTATCAGGGGTATCAGGAGTATAAAGCATCCGGGGTATCAGGAGTATAAAGCATCAGGGGTATCAGGGTATCAGGGTTATCAGGAGTATAAAACATCAGGGGTATCAGGTTTATCAGGAGTATCAGGAGTATAAGGCATCAGGGGTATCAGTGTATCAGGGTTATCAGGGGTATAAAGCATCAGGGGTATCAGGTTTATCAGGGGTATCAGGGCTATCAGGAGTATAAAGCATCAGGGGTATCAGGTTTATCAGGGGTATCAGGAGTATAAAGCATCCGGGGTATCAGGAGTATAAAGCATCAGGGGTATCAGGGTATCAGGGTTATCAGGGGTATCAGGAGTATATAGTATCAGGGGTACCAGGGGTATCAGGAGTATCAGGGGTATCAGGAGTATAAAGCATCAGGGGTATCAGGTTTATCAGGGGTATCAGGAGTATAAAGCATCAGGGGTATCAGGAGTATCAGGGGTATCAGGAGTATATAGTATCAGGGGTATCAGGAGTATCAGGGGTATCAGGTGTACCAGGCGTACCAGGGGCATCAGGGGCACCAGGGGTATCAGGGGCATCAGGAGCCTCAGGAATATATAGTATCAGGGGTATCAGGAGTATCAGGGGTATCAGGGGCATCAGGCGTACCAGGGGCGGATCTCTGGGTCTGAGCCGGACTCTGAGCGTGTGCAGAGAAGTGAAGCAGCTGTGAAGCAGCTGTGAAGCAGCTGTGGCGTGTGAGCGTGTTCCAGCAGCAAAGTGATGTGGGAGCAGAACATCAAACATGGAGCAGAATATTTTTAGTTTCTTCTCCACCTCCACCTCGTGTCTCTCTCTCCCTCTCTCTCCTCTCTTTGACTGCCCCTCTCTCGCGGCTGCTCTCTTTTCTCTCTCTCGTCTCTCGTCTCTCACCACATGCAGCAGCTCTCGGGCTGTGAGGAAGACGAGCAGGATGAAGAGGCTCAGACGGGAGAACACTCTGTTTCCTCTTCTCCTCTCTGAAGGATTCTTGTGCTGCTCTGGGATTATTTTGAACTTTGATGAACGTTGTCACTCTCGTCGTCTCTGAAAGTTGGACGGACGAGTGAGACGCTGTCCTGTCGTCTTCCACACGGAGACATGAAGACGAGACATGAAGCTTCTGCAGCCACGTGCTTCCATCAGAGACTCTGACATGAGACATGTCTTTTTCTTTCAAACCAGGAATCGTCCTCAAACGTCTCCATCGATCAGCGATCCGAACATTGATGATGAAGATTGATTCATTGTTTCCTCTTCGCTCCTGAATCAACAGAACTCCTGTCTGGTCTCAGGGTCTTTAACCGGATCACATGGTCGTCATGGAACTGAAGACGTCTCAGACTTCTCCACGTCTTCTTCCATGATCGTGAAGCTCCAGGGTTTGTCGTGACTGAAGCCTTGTTGCTTCCTCTGGTGGAAGCTGAAGCTGCAGGATGTGAACGAGGAGCACGTCCAGCTGGATCCTCGTGTCCAGATCCTGAAGACAACACTTTTTATAACCTTCAAGATTTTGTGTGTGTGATGAGACAAAAGTGAATCAAACACGAGGATTTTAGTTTTTTTGCGTTTGAGGAAGTGAACGTTTTGGAAGCACGGACACGTGAACAGCTTCTGGTTCTGGAGCCGTTTCTCACCATGAAGTCGTTCAAACCAAAGAAACCGTCTCTTCTGACTCTCGCTGGATTCCTCCAACCTGACGGACATGTCTTCTGATCTGAACTAAAGCGTGAACGTCCTCAGATATTGTGTCCTCGGTGGCTTCGTCCACGTCCCGGGGAGATGGCCGCGGCCATCGCCAGCTCCCTGATCCGACAGAGGCGTCAGGCGCGCGAGGCGAACTGTGACAAGGTCGTGACCAGCAAGAGACGCTCGAGTCCCAGTAAAGAGCCGAAGAGCAAAGAGTCTCCGTGCGACAGGAACATCTTCAGCGTCTTCAGCAAAGTTCGCTTCTGCAGTGGAAAGAAAAGACCTGTTCGCCGAAAACCAGGTGGGTTCAGATGGTTCAAGTCCTACACAGAAGACAAGTCCGCCCACCTTGAGATGTTGTGTAGTTGTGTTGACACCAGGTTTGTCTATGTAGAAGATTTGTTGTCCTTGTTGACGTGTTGAATTTGTTTCTGTTGAGCTGGTTTCACACATGATCTCCACAATATGTCCCGAACAATTCTGTCCAGACCTTCTGCGTACGTGCAGTTTGTCCTGTGAGGCAGCAGCAGGTGGTCGGGTCCGACTCGTTCAAACAGGAACATGTGGGAACATCCAGGCGAGGGGCGGAGCCTGTAGAGCAAGGGGCGGAGCCTGTAGAGCAGCAGGAGGCCGGACATGACGTATAAACTCTGCTGTGGACAGATCAGTGTTGTTGTTTCCAGCTCCTCCACACCGGCCTCATCACCAGAAGATCTGGAACCTCCTCGTGTTTCCAAGTGGACGTCTTCGTCTTCTCCGTGTCCGGCTCCTCTTCTTCATCCTGAGATCTTTGTGTTCTTCAGGTTTCACGTCACGTGTTAGAAACCTCGTCCACTCGCTCTCTGGGAAGCTTCCACACATGTTCCTGCTGGTTCCTCACATGGACTCTGACATGTTACACACATGTTACCAGGAGGCTGCAGGAGAAGATCCAGAACATCCAGAGACACTGACTCAGAGATGTGTTCTCACAGAGAGAACCTGAGGAACATGTGAGGATCCCATCAGGAACATTTCAGGAACATGTTATTAGATAAGTCAGGCAATCAGCTCCTGCAGAATCCAGCCTGTAGTTCAAAACGCTGCATAATTTCCATCAATGATTTAATAATTAATGTCTCATCGTGTGGAAGCAGCTTCTGCAGCGACGCCGTCAGCAGACTTTCCCTCTGGAGACTTTTCACTTCATCAACTAATGAGAAACAGATTCGAGAACCAGATAAAAGTCGACCTGGACTCGAGCGGCGTTCCACAGCGCGTCAGACCAATTGCAACATTTACACATTTATGAGCAAATATCTCTCATGAGCCGACGTCCGGCTGCTGGAACCAGCGCTCCGTGTGTTTCTTGGCAAACCAACAAACAGCTGCTTGAAGAAGCCGCTGGATTGGCTCCTCCCACTTTGCTCCTCAGTAACTTATTCACTCGGGAGTTTTACACATGGACAACATGTCACTGTCGGTTTCTGAGACCTGAAAACTAAAATAATCTTCATCCACAATCACACCTGAAGTCACAGGTCACGTGACCGTTCACCTACACTGGTCATGTGGTGTAAACAGGAAGTAGATCGTCTCCTCTGCAGCTGGTTG
>NC_083641.1:30312705-30327705 GCF_963576545.1 Limanda limanda | reverse complement strand
ATCAGCATGCTAATATATTTTCCCAGTAATATCATGGAAACTTTCCTGACTAGTCCTTCACTCTACAGCAGGCCTCAGTAGCCCTGCTGTAGAGTGAAGCATGCTGGGAGTTATCTGTGCATGTGATGGAAGAATGACCAGTGGAGGGTTGGAACTCAACGTTCCATACATCTTTAAAATAGAGTTTTGAATCATGTTTTTATTGCTCAGCGTTAAATTTGCGTATTTATTTATTTTTTTCAAAATTCCCCAAATTCCCGAGCTAAACTTTGCAACCCTAATTGTAAGACACTAAAAGATTCATTTTCAGAAACCGTGTGTTTGAAACCAGTAATAATAATAATAATAATGAACCAGCAGAGTGGATCAGTCTGCAGTGAAGACAGAGTGCAGCTGCTCCTCCTCAGTGAGTCCATCCACCATCCATTATTCATGTCTGCTCCTTCCATGAAACTTTAAACACCATTCTTCACTCTGTGTGCAGCAGGAGAAAGAGAAAGGAACAGGAAACTCTGTGATTCTCATATCACACTAGTCTTAATAGTTCTTAATAAACTGTGATCGGCTCCTTCTGTTCCATCTGGATCCTGGAGTCTGTTCTCTTCTCTCCACTCGTCCAGGATCGGGTCACGCTCCGAGAATCCTTCAGATTTAGTTTGGTTTAATGAATTATATCATGAGATAGTAGCGGCCGTGACGTCATGATTGACAGCTGAGACTGACTTGATACTGCAGACGTCACCACCAGAGGGCAGCGTTCGTATCCTGGGAGGTTTCGGCTTCATTTCTGGAGGAAGTGGAGACGCGTTGGCCATCTTTATTTTAGAGTCGTTGATCAGGATTTGAGCCTGAAACAGAAAGAGTAGTGACACATCCGCTGTGTGTGTATCAGCTGTGTGTGTATCAGCTGTGTGTGTATCAGCTGTGTGTGTATCAGCTGTGCAGTACACAGTACACCCAGCAGCGGTGTGAGTCTGTGTTGTGGTAACAGTGTTTATGTGAATCATAAGTGATGCAGCCTGCAGAGAGAAGCAGCATCCATCTTTTATTCTCTCTGTTTCTGCAGCTCCACTTCTTCTTCTCCCCTCTTTCCTTCGCTCTCTGGTTAGAATGTTGTCGTCAGGTTTTCCTGACATTACATTAGGAGGATTGAACCCCCGACCTTCTGGTTGTAGGACGACCACTCTACCCCTCAGCCACTGTAGCTTGCGTTAGCGGCAGCTCGACTCTCAGCCAATCAGAGACGAGATAGAGAAACGCAGAGTTTTAACAGGAAGCTGCTTTATTCACTGTTTTTACCGCAGTGAATCAGATGCTTGTGTTTGATTAACACTGAGGGAAGAAGACTACAACTCCCATGATCCCTCACTGCTGCTCTACATCAACTGACTGTCTGTTGTCACCTGTTTGTTTGTCAGCAGGTTTACTCTGAACTGATGTATAGAGTCATGAGTATCAAGTGTGTTACAAACAAACAAGTCCTCAGGACAGAGGCTGTTTCTGTCTCTTCCTGTTTCAAAATAAAATTCCTACAGTGGATTTACGGTAAATACAAATTTGTTTTCTCTGTGTGTGTGTGTGTGTGTGTGTGTGTGTGTTTGCCAGGATGTGTTCACAGCAGAGTGTAAGTTCAAGGAGTCCGTGTTTGAGAACTACTACGTCATCTACTCCTCCACGCTGTACCGGCAGCACGAGTCGGGCCGGGCCTGGTTCCTCGGCCTCAACAAGGACGGCCTCATCATGAAGGGAAACCGGGTGAAGAAAACCAAACCCTGCTCGCACTTCGTCCCACGACCCATCGAAGGTGAATATATACGATTTTTCTTTCAGACGTTTCTTCAGATGAATCTATAACAATAATTCGTTCAAAGCATCGGTTACAAGGTTCTTCATTAAGAGATAGATAGATAGATAGATAGATAGATAGATAGATAGATAGATAGATAGATAGATAGATAGATAGATAGATAGATAGATAGATAGATAGATAGATAGATAGATAGATAGATAGATAGATAGATAGATAGATAGATAGATAGATAGATAGATAGATAGATAGATAGATAGATAGATAGATAGATAGATAGAGTTCTTTATTCATCCCCGAAGGGAAATAAAAACAAATAAACAAATAAAAACAAGAAAGAAACTTCACAGTGGAGTTGAATTCCAGACGGGATCGAACCCTCACCCTCTGGTTAGAGGACGACCGGTTTACCCCCTGAGCCACAGATATGTTTGTCCCTCTCCTCCCTCACATGTTCAGAGAAGGTCCTTGACTCCGGCTCGTTCCATGTCACGTGAAGTCCGAGGCACATTGAGCAGGAAGAAGGAACCACGTCATGTCAGTTTCTGTCTGTACACTTTCTCTTCATGTGATCAAATGACTGGATTTTATTTGGAAGCTTCAGAGAAAGTTTGAAAAAGATTCAATGTAATTTATTTAATGCCGACGCTGAATTATCAGTTTTTTCCTTTGAACTCTTCAGGACGTTCAGAGTCAACAAGCTGAGTTTTCCCTACGAGCTAACACATGCTAACTACGCTAACAACTGAGCTCGCCCGGTGTTCAGGACGGATTCAAACAGCGCCCCCTGCAGCCACACATGTATAGCTCTGACTGTGTGGTCCCACTGACCTGAGGCTGTTTAACTGCAGTGAGACTGAGCTGTGCACTACAGCGCTCGGCCACCGGGGGCAGCGCTGTTAGGAAGGGACCGGTGGCTGAGGATCTTGGAGGCGAAGGTCGTCCTCCTCCGAGCTGGAGGTCAAAGTGAAGCTCTAATATCACAGATGGAGGTTTAACAGGCAACATGAAGCTTGGGCTCTGCTTTCTGCTGCTCTGCCCCCCCCCTCCTCCCCCACCTTCATTTAAAAATACCTCCACCTGTCCCCCCGTCCATCTTCTCCTCTTCCTCTCACGACTCGTCCTTCACCTTAAACCCCTCCACCTCTCATTCCTCCACCTCCTTCTGCACACGTTTCTGATCATATACGTTCAAAACATGTAAACGTATGTACCTGTGAATTTAATTCATGAGCCACATAAACAAACACATCTGTACGTTAATGTGATCATAAGTAAATTGAGTCGAAAGAACCAGAGTCACTGCAATAAAATCACATCATATAAATCTGTGATATTTACACAGATCATCCAAATGAAGAAATATTAAGTAATGTTGTCTCGCAAAAAAGAAATCTTTACTTTACATATTGGTCCACGGACCAATATGTAGTTGGTCTCAGCTGTCACTCATGACTAGGGTTGCAAAATTCCGGGAATATTCAAAGTTGGAAACTTTCCATGGGAATTAACGGGAATAAACAGGAATTAACGGGAATAAAGTGGAAATGTTGTGGGTAATTTATACTAACTGTATTTACCTTGTCATATACAGACATAAATATAAACATTTTGTTGTGTCATAGGCTGATTTGAGCCCTGAGGAAACTTTGGGCACTTGACTATATGCTTCTGCATCGTTGTGTCATTCTTAACATAGGTCTTTGCACAGTATTTGCAGATGTACACAGCCTAGTAGTAGTAGTTATAGTAGTAGTAATACTAGTGGTAGTAGTAGTTATAGTAGTAGTAGTACTAGTGGTAGTAGTAGTTATAGTAGTAGTAGTAGTAGTGGTAGGATCCTTCTCTTCACTTTCCGTTGGAGGTTTTCTGGACTCGTCCTGTGTTTTTGTTTTGTTTTATTTCATTTTAAGTAGGGTTGCAAAATTCCGGGAATATTCAAAGTTGGAAACTTTCCATGGGAATTAACGGGAATATACGGGAATTAACGGGAATCTACAGGAATTAACAGGAATTAACGGGAATAAACTGGAAATGTTGTGGGTAATTTATACTAACTGTATTTACCTTGTCATATACAGACATTAATATAAACATTTTGTTGTGTCATAGGCTGATTTGAGCCCTGAGGAAACTTTGGGCACTTGACTATATGCTTCTGCATCGTTGTGTCATTCTTAACATAGGTCTTTGCACAGTATTTGCAAATGTACACAGCCTTTCCTTCTACATTGGATGAGGTGAAATGTCTCCACACATGAGAGAGTGCACGTGGCATTGTTCTGTAGAATAAGATGAGAAACAAGTTTGTAAAAAAACACTAATGCAATGCCAGAGATATAAATAGTTAGCCAAACAATAGCCCTGCTGTAGAGTGAAGCATGCTGGGAGTTATCTGTGCATGTGATGGAAGAATGACCAGTGGAGGGTTGAAACTCAACGTTCCATACATCTTTAAAATAGAGTTTTGAATGATGTTTTATTTGCTCAGTGTTTAATTTGCATATTTCTTTTTTTCTTCAAAATTCCCGAGCTAAACGTCCCATGGAATGTTTCCGGAATGTTTCCGGAAATTTACTGGAAACTTTCAGCCCCTTTGCAACCCTACTCATGACGCCCTGCCCTGTTTTCACAAACATCAGAGAGATAAGAACGACCTGAAATGTCAGAAAACATCTTTGACAAACGTTTATTTAACTAATTGTCTAAAAGTCTAATTGAGTTTTAGTTGGTCCAGGTCCCGTCTGCTAACATGGAGGAGCCGTCATGGCGTCCATCTTTATTAATTATCACAGTCTGCGATGTGGCTGGTCCGGCTGGTGGTGACGGTTTACAGCCCCCTGGTGGTTCACAAGGGAAACTGCTGCTGACGCTGCTCTGAGAGTCTTTACATCTGGACTGTGTTTAACGATTGTTGAATAAGACGTGAAGAAGTGATTTCTCCCGATGTTAACAGCGCTCTGTTTCCCCCCCCCCCTCCTGCAGTGTGCATGTACAAGGAGCCGTCGCTGCACGACCTGGACGAGAAGCTGCTGAAAACCTCCCGGAGCCCGACCATGAACCTGGAGCAGCAGGAGCAGCCGCAGGACGACGTCACAGAGCAGGACGGCTCATAGCCTGCAGCGCCCCCCGCAGGAGGAGGAGCGAACTCCCATTTTAACACTCCCTCTGTTCAGCAACGACCACAACAACAACCGCCACCATGACGACCACGACGGCGACAACAATGAAAACAAAGAAAAACAGAAGCTTAAAAAAAAAAAAAAAAAAAAAAAAAAATCTTTGCTCATGACGAAATCTTTTAAATGTATCGGGGGCGGGGCTTGTTTGAAAATGAGGACGTTGATGATGATGATTTACATTTTATGCAAAGATCCCTGCTGAGAGAAGGCGGGAGGCCGCACACCTTCATCACCACATCGTAACCATCATCATCGTCAACATCGTCACGCTGACGACAAAACGTTTCCGAGTCGAGCGAGCGCTCAGAACTTCAAAGCTTTAAGCCATGTAGAAACTTCACTTCCTGTCATCAAATGAATGCAATCACTTTCGCACTTTCGACATATCACGCTTCTTCTTCTTCTTCTTCTTCTCGTTCTTCTTCTCCGTGTTGTCCAATCAGAGAGAAGAGCTTTTCTGTTTGGTTTTCCTCTCTTTCTGTTTTCGGGGACTCGGGGACTCTGCCCATAAAAGGGTCCGAGGGAAACTAACCTGAGGAACTTCCTGTTGGGTTTGGACCGGGGGGCGTTTCCCCCGGCGGAGGTCAGTCATGTGATCGCTGTGGTTAACCTGACCCGCTAATGCAGCCAAATCACGTGAACTTCACAATCCTGCCAATCATTGTATTGATCCTGTATCAGTTTGTACAGTGAGTTCTGATCATGAAGCTGAAACAACCAACGAGTGACGTCACGTGACCATGATCCCTGCAGGTTGATTTTCACAGACAGGAAGTGAAGGCGACAGGAAGCAGGAAACAGATTTATAAACTGATGACGATGGTTTGATCGGCAGGATGATGAAGTTCACTCGGACCCGTTGAGCCCCCCCCGCAGGCGTGTTACAGTAGGATGGAGAGGTGCTGAGGTAACGGTTACCACGGCGATGCGTTCGGCTGATGGGCTGTCTGACAGCGTGCGACACTGCCCGGCTTCACCAAGATGAAAAACACTGCCCCACAAACTGAGCTGCACCGGTCACACGCCAACGCCGTCAACGTCACATCGGGGAAAAACGAGAGAACACGTCTGCGAACACGCGTCACATGACCAGTGTGTGGTCATGTGACGCGTGTTCCCAGGTGTGTGGACGGAGATTCGTTTTGATACGGAGCTAAAACACTTTAAGATAAACGTATCAGTGTGGGCGGAGCCTGGGATTCTTGCAGTTTGAATTAATAAAGTTAAAACAGCGAGAACGGAGAAACGTTTTTTTCATCCAGGTCGTGATGAACGTCAGTAACATTTCACACTGATGTGAACTTTCTCTAAACGTATAAAAGACACGAGCGTCTCCAGGAAGTCGCTGGTTTCACGTCTCGCTCTGATGTCGTTTCTCTGGAGTTGACGTTGAGGCGTTGAGGCGTTGAGACGGCGTCTCGTCACTGCCTCATTCGACCTTTAACACTTTTCTTCTTCTCTCACATTTTAATGACCAAGTTTCCCAAAAACATCTTCATCATTTCCTGGTTTACAGGCCGATGTCCACTTCCTGTGTTTCACTCCTTCACTTCCTGTCACTGCCTTCGTTTTCCTCTGCAGCCAAAGTTTGTGAAGAAGAGCAGAATGAACTCTTCTCTCGCAGCTTAACGTCAGTGGACGAAACACATCTGTCGTCTCTAACTATTGTCTCCTGTTGATTTAAATTATTTTATTTTGGCTGTAAATTTAACAGATTTGACACGAAGTCGTTCAGACAAAGTGACTTAGCATCGTTTCTAATCTGTTTTCAGACATGAACATAGAGAACCTGCAGAACATGTGAGGAACACGTCAGGAACATGTGAGGAACACGTCAGGAACACGTGAGGAACATGTGAGGAACACGTCAGGAACATGTGAGGAACACGTGAGGAACATGTGAGGAACACGTCAGTGGTTCAGTTCATGTCTGAAAACAGTTTGAGGCAGAAAATAAAAGAAATAACAATTTTATATAATTTTTTCAGATGTTATTTAAAAACAATTAGTTTGACGTCTGAACTCAAATAAACTCACAGAATCACTTTTGGGAAACTTGGTCGTCTCCATCAGCCGACGTGAAGCTGAAAGTCTGAGAGCGAGGGGGAGGAGTCAGGGGGTAGAGCTCAACTCTGATTGGCCGCCACAGCCCAGGTTTTTATTTTTTCTTCTTTTATCTTGCCTTTTGAATTTTGTTGGTTAAAATTGGACGAACAGACTGAAGGAACGAACCAATCACAATCCACCGCACTGCCTCAGAGGAAGTCTTCCAGTTTGGAGTTCGGACGATGACTGAATGTTTCTGTTCCCGACACAAACCAAACTCTCCACGTGAATGTTGTTTCACCCGTTTCCTTTGTGACGTCAGAACGACGCAGCTTTAGAGAAACGGGAAAGTCGGTGAATCGAGTTTAGTCTGCGGTAAAAATGCTCCTGTGATTGGAAAAAGAAAAACGTGTGTTTTTCATGTAAAAAAATGTATTCACTTTTTTATATCATCTTTTATTTTATTTTTTATTTCAAATCTGTCAGAACATCAACAGTGAGCTGAACGGAAACAAAAATCTTCCATCAAAAATTTTAAATCATTTTGAGGTTTTGGCCTCGTGAAAAATCAGTTTTTACTGTAAATTCATTTAGACATTTAAATATTTTGTAAATTAATCTAATGAAACGTTATGCTGATCTGACTTCACATTTATATCATTTGACGTATTCATCACAAAGAAAGACAAACACTGTCTTTTATTATTTTTTACATCCCGTGGGAGATTTAAAGATTCGACCTCATGGATGTAGATTTATTTATTTATTACCATATTATCGACTGATCAGTTTTCATGATGTGATGGTGTTTTTGTTTCTGGTTCGTATCCATGACGACAGCGTTGCCAGCGAGAACGAAAAGAACAGCAGGTCGACTCAGACGTTTCAATGATGTCATGACTGAGCTGAGTCGACCTGCTGACCTCAGACTGTGGGCGGAGCTTTCGCTGTTCGCAGCACCGCCTGATGTCACGATGATGTCATTACAAAGCAACAGTGGCCAACTGTTGCCACGGTAACATGTCAGAGGCTGAAGTCTCTCGATCTTTCTTTGTGTTTGCTAATGTTTGCACCTTTTCTCAGACACGTCATATATTGCATCATATGTTAGAAAATAATCATCGCAAAATACGCAGCAGGATGAAAAAGATGATTGAAAAATAAAAAAGAACAATATTAAAAGTTCCGTGTCCGACTTGTTCTTCTTCACTCACGTTGATTTAGAAGTTCGTCCGGTGTTTCAGGTTCATAAACGTTACGTTTACGTTTCCTTCTGAAGAAGCTAACGTGACGATGAGTCAGAGCTCAGTGTGACATCATCAGAATCGTGTCCACGCTTCTGACGGACGCCGCATCTGGTGGTTACTTCCTGCTTCTGCTGCAGTGACGCAGGAAACAGTGAAAAAAGTGTTTCTGTCATTTATAGTAATTCAGAGAAAAGTTAGACGCTCAAACCACATGACCTATACGGCCTCCAGCCACCAGGGGGAGATAAAGAGATGATTTGGCTTCACTTTGGGCGAGCCCTGAAGTCGTACATCTGCTAATACAAATTAACATTCTGTAAAAAACAATAGAATGAATTAATCTTTTTGATTTGCACTTTATTATAAGCAGATGTTTTACAGAGAAACACCTGTAAGATTTATTTCTACTTTAAAATAAATATTCATGATGAATATTCATCCGTCCGTCCGTCCATCCATCTATCTATCTTCTATCTTCTATATATCTATCTATCTGTCTATATATTAATGTCTATCTATCTATCTATCTATATATATATGTCTGTCTATCTATCTATCTATATATGTCTATCTATCTATCTATCTATCTTCTATCTATCTTCTATATATCTATCAATCTATCTATCTGTCTATATATATATGTCTATCTATCTATATATATATATGTCTATATATCTATCTATCTATCTTCTATCTATCTATCATCTATCTATCTATAAATGTATATGTCTATCTATCTATCTATCTATATATATATGTCTATCTATCTATCTATCTATCTATCTATCTATCTATCTTCTATCTATCTATCTATCTTTCTGTCTGTCTGTCTGTCTGTCTGTCTATCTATCTATCTATCTATCTATCTATCTATCTATCTATCTATCTATCTATCTATCTGTCTATCTTTCTGTCTATCTGTCTATCTGTCTATCTATCTGTCTATCTGTCTATCTTTCTATCTATCTATCTATCTGTCTATCTTTCTATCTATCTATCTATCTATCTATCTATCTATCTATCTATCTATCTATCTATCTGTCTGTCTGTCTGTCTGTCTGTCTGTCTGTCTGTCTGTCTGTCTGTCTGTCTGTCTGTCTGTCTGTCTGTCTGTCTGTCTGTCTGTCTGTCTGTCTGTCTGTCTGTCTGTCTGTCTGTCTGTCTGTCTGTCTGTCTGTCTGTCTGTCTGTCTGTCTGTCTGTCTGTCTGTCTGTCTGTCTGTCTGTCTGTCTGTCTGTCTGTCTGTCTATCTATCTATATATCTATCTATCTGTCTATCTGTCTATATGTCTATCTTTATATCTGTCTGTCTGTCTGTCTGTCTGTCTGTCTGTCTGTCTGTCTGTCTGTCTGTCTGTCTATCTATCTATATATCTATCTATCTGTCTATCTGTCTATATGTCTATCTTTATATCTGTCTGTCTGTCTGTCTGTCTGTCTGTCTGTCTGTCTGTCTGTCTGTCTGTCTGTCTGTCTGTCTGTCTGTCTGTCTGTCTATCTGTCTATATGTCTATCTTTATATCTGTCTGTCTGTCTGTCTGTCTGTCTGTCTGTCTGTCTGTCTGTCTGTCTGTCTGTCTGTCTGTCTGTCTGTCTGTCTGTCTGTCTGTCTGTCTGTCTGTCTGTCTGTCTGTCTGTCTGTCTGTCTGTCTGTCTGTCTGTCTGTCTAAATTTCGATATAACCTCTGAAAATTCCAGGGACATGAACGCACCACAGTCATCAGGGTGCTACACAGTGACGCCACTAGGAGGCGACATCACATAATGAATGACAACAGAGTCTCCTTGTAAACCAGTAATTTCAGAATCAGAAGTATTTTATTGCCAAGTACGTTCACACACACAAGGAAGTTGCTCTGGTTATTGGTGCAAACAATGAACATAGAAACATAAAAACACAATAAATACAACATGCATAGGAGAGCAATACAAAATGGGAAACCAGTATATATTTACTCACTGTTTACTTCTTATTTACTTACTTTTTATCAATATTTATACAAAGTAACATTTATTTTGAGATAAACATTTCTGAATAAAAATATATAAAAATATAAAATATAAAAAGTGAAGTAAAAAGTGAAATGCTAAATGCAAAACAGTGAACAGTGTCATATTGCAATATGCAATGTAATGCAGTATAATATAACATGATATGATGTAATGTGTTAATTTAACACATCCTAGAGGTGGGGGGGTGGAATAAAAGTCCGAGTCAGGTGGGGGGGGGGTCCCGGGCCTTGTTGATCAGGCCCACTGCAGCAGGGAAGGAGCTGGTCTTGTGGTGGGAGGTTTTGGTCCTGATGGCCCGAAGCCTCCTGGCCGAGGGAAGAAGCTCAAAGAGTTTGTGACCCGGGTGAGAAGGATCGGCTCCAATCTGACCTGCACGCCTCAGGGTCCTAGAGGCAGACAGGTCCTGGAGAGTGTCGTTAGTGGTGGCAGCAGCGAACCAGATGGTGATGGAGGAGGTGAGGATGGACTCGATGATGCAGGTGTAGAAGTGCACCATCATTGTCTTTAACAGGTTGAACTTCTTCCTCTGTTGTCCTCTTTTGGTGATGGAGCTGATGTTAAGCTCCCACTTGAGGTCCTGGGAGATGATGGTGTAATCAGATTACAAATAACTAAAGCCCACGTTTACTTTGGATACTTTAAGTACATTGATATGATAAAACGTGTGAACATTATATTAGCATAGTCTCATATTCACAGATCCCAGTTTGTCTCATGGTCTCTAACAAGGTGAGACGTCCTCTGGTCTTCAACAAGAGGAGAACTACTGAGACCTGTAGCAGGTGGAGAAGGTAGAAACCTCAGAGACACTCGTGGGGCGGCTGCGGCTGAGGGGGTAGAGTGGTCGTCCTCCAACCTGAGGGTCGGCGGTTCGATCCCCAGTCTGAACCATCTGCATGCCGAAGGGCCCTGAACCCTGAATGTCCCCCCTGCTAATAAATGCTCTGTGTGAATGTGTGTGTGAATGTGAAACTGTAAAGCGCTTTGAGTGGTCATCATCAGACTAGAACAGCGCTATATAGATACAAATCCATTTACCATTTACATGTGAGGACCCGTCTCCAGGACGGACACGAGTCCAGCAGATGTACCGTGGAACAGAGGACATCAGAGAGATCAGAGTCTTTACTTTGATTAGAATAAACACTTTGTAGTGAATGACCTGATGGATTATTGTCAGTAATGGTCGAGTATCTGAGGAGAAATATTTTATATCAAGCAGTCTGGTTGTGATCATAGTCCACGATCAGGATCCACCATCAGGATCAGGATCCACCATCAGGATCCACCATCAGGATCAGGATCTCGATCCACCATCAGGATCAGGATCTCGATCCACCATCAGGATCAGGATCTCGATCCACCATCAGGATCTCGATCCACCATCAGGATCCACCATCAGGATCAGGATCCACCATCAGGATCCACCATCAGGATCCACCATCAGGATCAGGATCTCGATCCACCATCAGGATCTCGATCCACCATCAGGATCCACCATCAGGATCAGGATCCACCATCAGGATCCACCATCAGGATCCACCATCAGGATCAGGATCCACCATCAGGATCCACCATCAGGATCCACCATCAGGATCAGGATCCACCATCAGGATCCACCATCAGGATCAGGATCCACCATCAGGATCCACCATCAGGATCACCATCAGGATCCACCATCAGGATCAGGATCTCGATCCACCTTCATAATCCACGGTTAGCTCTTACGCGTCCGGTGTGAACCCGGCGTAAGACGAACCCGAACCAGCTGGAACTAGAAGCTTCATCGTGAAGGAAGGTTTGAATCTTCATCGTACAGATGGAGTCGGTCTCCAGAGCTGAGATGATTCCACTGGAGAAGCTCTGGCTCCTCCCCTGCTTTAGAGGAGGAGCTTGATGCTGAAGCTCTGGCTCCTCCCCTGCTCTAGAGGAGGGGCTTGATGTAGAAGCTCCGGCTCCTCCCCTGCATTAGAGGAGGGGCTTGATGCTGCAGCTCCGGCTCCTCCCCTGCGTTAGAGGAGGGGCTTGATGCTGAAGCTCTGGCTCCTCCCCTGCTTTAGAGGAGGAGCTTGATGCTGAAGCTCTGGCTCCTCCCCTGCTCTAGAGGAGGGGCTTGATGCTGAAGCTCCGGCTCCTCCCCTGCGTTAGAGGAGGGGCTTGATGCTGAAGCTCCGGCTCCTCCCCTGCGTTAGAGGAGGGGCTTGATGCTGAAGCTCTGGCTCCTCCCCTGCTTTAGACATGAATACTTGTGTACCTCAGTACTTGTAATGGAGTATTTCAGTCTCAGCAGATACTTTTGCTCCAGTAAAGTATCTGATTACTCCTCTGCAGTAAGAGTGGCAGTAATAAGCCTCTTTGAGTCTTTGAGTCTTTGAGTCTTGTGTTGCTCAGGTGAGTCAGCTGACTGTGACGTAATATGTGGAGGAAAGGGGGGATGTCGCAACAGCGGAGACGGGGAGGAGCCTTAACCGGAACACACGCAACTGTTCCTCTTCCTGATGTTCACACAAACACACACACTCACACACACACACACATACTCACACACGCTAATACAGACAAACACACACTCACAGACACTGTCTGACACACACACACACACACACACACACAAACACACGCTCTCACAGAGACACACACTAATACACACACACGCTGCGTTAACTTTTCTTTAAACAACTTTTATGCGCTTTTAACACAATTTTCGTTGAAAGTTGTTTTTTTTGTGTGTGTGTGTGGGGGGGGGGGGGGGGGGGTCAGTCGCTTGTGCGCGTGTGTGAGTGTGTGCTCGTGTGTGTCACCACTCGTGTGAACCGCCGCTGTGAGGACCCGCCCCGCGGAGCTCCGTGTGGGGACCGACTCGCTCCGCTCCCAGACGCCGGGGATCAGCTCTCCTCTCCGGGCTCATGTAAGTCCTCCTCCCGCTGCTTCTTCTTCTTCTGCTTCTTCTTCTTCTGCTTCTTCTTCGTGTGGTTTCTCTTGTAACGTGAACTGAACGATGAGGGAACTTGTCTTCAGAAACCTGCTGGTTTACTGTCATGTGGTGAATCACTGATTCTTCACTGGGAAAGAGGTCGAGATCTGTTCATTTTAATAATTGTTTTTTGAATCTGTTTCTGCCGAATCCACTGAGTGACGTCACGTGTGCGTCTCAGCTGTTTACATGGTAGAACCGGATCTTTATCAACGTGTGGACGCGAACTGAAGTTTAAAATGATCTTCTCTGAATTGGAGTCTGGTGCTGGAGATGCTCCTCATCGATCCGTTCTGATAATCAGATTAACATCAGGGCTTCAGTCTGCAGTGCTCCTCTTCATCCTCCTCTTCATCCTCCTCTTCATCCTCCTCCTCTTAATCCTCCTCTTCCTCCTCCTCTTCCTCCTCCTCTTTATCCTCCTCTTCCTCCTCTTCATCCTCCTCTTCATCCTCCTCTTCATCCTCCTCTTCCTCCTCCTCTTCATCCTCCTCTTCCTCCTCTTCCTCCTCCTCCTCTTCATCCTCCTCTTCATCCTCCTCTTCATCCTCCTCCTCATCACCTTCCTCCTCCTCCTCCTCCTCTTCCTCTTCCTCCTCTTCATCCTCCTCCTCCTCTTCCTCTTCCTCTTCATCCTCCTCTTCATCCTCCTCTTCATCCTCTTCCTCCTCCTCCTCCTCCTCCTCTTCCTCATCCTCATCACCTTCCTCCTCCTCTTCATCCTCCTCTTCCTCCTCCTCTTCATCCTCCTCTTCCTCCTCTTCCTCCTCCTCCTCTTCATCCTCCTCTTCATCCTCCTCTTCATCCTCCTCCTCATCACCTTCCTCCTCCTTTTCCTCCTCTTCCTCTTCCTCCTCTTCATCCTCCTCCTCCTCTTCCTCTTCCTCTTCATCCTCCTCTTCATCCTCCTCTTCATCCTCTTCCTCCTCCTCCTCCTCCTCTTCCTCATCCTCATCACCTTCCTCCTCCTCCTCCTCCTCCTCTTCCTCTTCCTCCTCTTCATCCTCCTCCTCTTCATCCTCCTCTTCTTCATCCTCCTCTTCTTCCTCCTCCTCTTCATCCTCCTCTTCATCCTCCTCATCATCACCTTCCTCCTCCTCCTCCTCTTCATCCTCCTCCTCTTCATCCTCCTCTTCCTCATCCTCATCACCTTCCTCCTCCTCCTCCTCTTCATCCTCCTTATCATCACCGAAAGTCAGAAAGTGAAGCTGATGAAGAAGGGCCTGAAACCTGTGTTCTGTGTGCTGACCAGCAGGGGGCGACTCCTCTGGTAGTTTCTATAGAAAGTGACTCTTCTTCTCTCTTTCTAACGTCAGTAACCTTCAGGAGTTTCTGTCTCAGTCTCTAGTTTCAAGTCTTCTTCAATCAGCTGATGTTCATTCAGTGAATTATGATCATTAGAGTCAAACAGACCATGAAGCACCGGATGGGTTGGGGGGGTACCACAGTTTGATTGACAGCTGTTACCGTCCAATGGGTGCAGCTGAAAGGTGTAAGTGGGTGTGTCCTCTAGCTTTCACAGCCTTACTCTGACCTATCAATTAAAGTCTCTTATAATAAAAAAACAAGATGGCGCAGGACTAAATATGGAAGTGAGGCTTCAACACGTTCACAAACTGAAGCCACCAGCGGCGGCCATCTTTACATTCGATGCTCTCCCACATTGAACTGAGTCTGCTTCACATCAGGGAGTTGGTTCCTTCTACTGTTAAATCCATATTAAATAAACAC
>NC_083641.1:30295205-30305205 GCF_963576545.1 Limanda limanda | reverse complement strand
GTGTGTTGTGTTGGCTGAGTTGTGTGTCTCTCCCCAGTGAGTTTTGTGTTGTGTTGGCTGAGTTGTGTGTCTCCCCAGTGAGTTGTGGGTTGTGTTGGCTGAGTTGTGTCTCTCCACAGTGAGTTTTGTGTTGTGTTGGCTGAGTTGTGTCTCTCCCCAGTGAGTTGTGTTGGCTGAGTTGTGTCTCTCTACAGTGAGTTGTGTTGGCTGAGTTGTGTGTCTCCACAGTGAGTTGTGGGTTGTGTTGGCTGAGTTGTGTCTCTCCCCAGTGAGTTGTGGGTTGTGTTGGCTGAGTTGTGTCTCTCCCCAGTGAGTTGTGTGTTGTGTTGGCTGAGTTGTGTCTCTCCCCAGTGAGTTGTGTTGGCTGAGTTGTGTGTCTCTCCACAGTGTGTTGTGTTGGCTGAGTTGTGTGTCTCTCCACAGTGAGTTGTGTTGGCTGAGTTGTGTGTCTCTCCACAGTGAGTTGTGTGTCTCTCCACAGTGAGTTGTGTGTTGTGTTGGCTGAGTTGTGTGTCTCTCCACAGTGTGTTGTGTTGGCTGAGTTGTGTGTCTCTCCACAGTGAGTTGTGTTGGCTGAGTTGTGTGTCTCTCCACAGTGAGTTGTGTGTCTCTCCACAGTGAGTTGTGTGTTGTGTTGGCTGAGTTGTGTCTCTCCCCAGTGAGTTGTGTTGGCTGAGTTGTGTGTCTCTCCACAGTGAGTTGTGTTGGCTGAGTTGTGTGTCTCTCCACAGTGAGTTGTGTGTTGTGTTGGCTGAGTTGTGTGTCTCTCCACAGTGAGTTGTGTTGGCTGAGTTGTGTGTCTCTCCCCAGTGAGTTGTGTGTTGTGTTGGCTGAGTTGTGTGTCTCTCCACAGTGAGTTGTGTGTCTCTCCACAGTGAGTTGTGTGTCTCTCCCCAGTGAGTTGTGTGTTGTGTTGGCTGAGTTGTGTGTCTCTCCACAGTGAGTTGTGTGTCTCTCCCCAGTGAGTTGTGTGTTGTGTTGGCTGAGTTGTGTGTCTCTCCACAGTGAGTTGTGTGTCTCTCCACAGTGAGTTGTGTGTCTCTCCACAGTGAGTTGTGTGTCTCTCCACAGTGAGTTGTGTGTCTCCCCAGTGAGTTTTGTGTTGTGTTGGCTGAGTTGTGTCTCTCTACAGTGAGTTGTGCTGGCTGAGTTGTGTGTCTCTCCACAGTGAGTTGTGTGTCTCTCCACAGTGAGTTGTGTGTCTCTCCACAGTGAGTTGTGTTGGCTGAGTTGTGTGTCTCTCCACAGTGAGTTGTGTGTCTCTCCACAGTGAGTTGTGTGTCTCTCCACAGTGAGTTGTGTGTCTCCACAGTGAGTTGTGTGTCTCTCCACAGTGAGTTGTGTGTCTCTCCACAGTGAGTTGTGTTGGCTGAGTTGTGTGTCTCTCCACAGTGAGTTGTGTGTCTCTCCACAGTGAGTTGTGTGTCTCTCCACAGTGAGTTGTGTGTCTCTCCACAGTGAGTTGTGTGTCTCTCCACAGTGAGTTGTGTGTCTCCCCAGTGAGTTGTGTGTCTCTCCACAGTGAGTTGTGTGTCTCTCCACAGTGAGTTGTGTGTCTCTCCACAGTGAGTTGTGTGTTGTTTGTGTGTCTCTCCACAGTGAGTTGTGTGTCTCTCCACAGTGAGTTGTGTGTCTCTCCCCAGTGAGTTGTGTGTCTCTCCCCAGTGAGTTGTGTGTCTCTCCACAGTGACTTGTGTGTCTCTCCACAGTGAGTTGTGTGTCTCTCCACAGTGAGTTGTGTGTCTCTCCACAGTGAGTTGTGTGTCTCTCCACAGTGAGTTGTGTGTCTCCCCAGTGAGTTGTGTGTCTCTCCACAGTGAGTTGTGTGTCTCTCCACAGTGAGTTGTGTGTCTCTCCACAGTGAGTTGTGTGTCTCTCCACAGTGAGTTGTGTTGGCTGAGTTGTGTGTCTCTCCCCAGTGAGTTGTGTGTTGTTTGTGTGTCTCTCCACAGTGAGTTGTGTGTCTCTCCACAGTGAGTTGTGTCTCTCCACAGTGAGTTGTGTGTCTCTCCACAGTGAGTTGTGTGTCTCTCCACAGTGAGTTGTGTGTCTCCACAGTGAGTTGTGTGTCTCCACAGTGAGTTGTGTGTCTCTCCACAGTGAGTTGTGTGTCTCTCCCCAGTGAGTTGTGTGTCTCTCCACAGTGAGTTGTGTGTCTCTCCACAGTGAGTTGTGTGTCTCTCCACAGTGAGTTGTGTGTCTCTCCACAGTGAGTTGTGTGTCTCCCCAGTGAGTTGTGTGTCTCTCCACAGTGAGTTGTGTGTCTCTCCACAGTGAGTTGTGTGTCTCTCCCCAGTGAGTTGTGTGTTGTTTGTGTGTCTCTCCACAGTGAGTTGTGTGTCTCTCCACAGTGAGTTGTGTCTCTCCACAGTGAGTTGTGTGTCTCTCCACAGTGAGTTGTGTGTCTCTCCACAGTGAGTTGTGTGTCTCTCCACAGTGAGTTGTGTGTCTCTCCACAGTGAGTTGTGTGTCTCCACAGTGAGTTGTGTGTCTCTCCACAGTGAGTTGTGTGTCTCTCCACAGTGAGTTGTGTGTCTCTCCACAGTGAGTTGTGTGTTGTGTTGGCTGAGTTGTGTGTCTCTCCACAGTGAGTTGTGTGTCTCTCCACAGTGAGTTGTGTCTCTCCACAGTGAGTTGTGTGTCTCTCCACAGTGAGTTGTGTGTCTCCACAGTGAGTTGTGTGTCTCTCCACAGTGAGTTGTGTGTCTGTCCACAGTGAGTTGTGTGTCTCTCCACAGTGAGTTGTGTGTCTCCCCAGTGAGTTGTGTGTCTCCACAGTGAGTTGTGTGTCTCCACAGTGAGTTGTGTGTGTCTCCACAGTGAGTTGTGTCTCTCCACAGTGAGTTGTGTGTCTCTCCACAGTGAGTTGTGTCTCTCCACAGTGAGTTGTGTGTCTGTCCACAGTGAGTTGTGTGTCTCTCCACAGTGAGTTGTGTGTCTCCACAGTGAGTTGTGTGTCTCTCCACAGTGAGTTGTGTGTCTCTCCACAGTGAGTTGTGTGTCTCTCCACAGTGAGTTGTGTGTTGTGTTGGCTGAGTTGTGTGTCTCTCCACAGTGAGTTGTGTGTCTCTCCACAGTGAGTTGTGTGTCTCTCCACAGTGAGTTGTGTGTCTCCACAGTGAGTTGTGTGTCTCTCCACAGTGAGTTGTGTGTCTCTCCACAGTGAGTTGTGAGTTGTGTTGTGTGTCTCTCCACAGTGAGTTGTGTGTCTCTCCACAGTGAGTTGTGAGTTGTGTTGTGTGTCTCTCCACAGTGAGTTGTGTGTCTCTCCACAGTGAGTTGTGTGTCTCCCCAGTGAGTTGTGTGTCTCTCCACAGTGAGTTGTGTGTCTCTCCACAGTGAGTTGTGTGTCTCTCCACAGTGAGTTGTGAGTTGTGTTGTGTGTCTCTCCACAGTGAGTTGTGTGTCTCTCCACAGTGAGTTGTGAGTTGTGTTGTGTGTCTCTCCACAGTGAGTTGTGTGTCTCTCCCCAGTGAGTTGTGAGTTGTGTTGTGTGTCTCTCCACAGTGAGTTGTGAGTTGTGTTGTGTGTCTGTCCACAGTGAGTTGTGTGTCTGTCCACAGTGAGTTGTGTGTCTCTCCACAGTGTGTTGTGTTGGCTGAGTTGTGTGTCTCTCCACAGTGAGTTGTGAGTTGTGTTGTGTGTCTCTCCACAGTGAGTTGTGTGTCTCTCCACAGTGAGTTGTGTGTCTCCACAGTGAGTTGTGTGTCTCTCCACAGTGAGTTGTGTGTCTCTCCACAGTGAGTTGTGAGTTGTGTTGTGTGTCTCTCCACAGTGAGTTGTGTGTCTCTCCACAGTGAGTTGTGAGTTGTGTTGTGTGTCTCTCCACAGTGAGTTGTGTGTCTCTCCCCAGTGAGTTGTGAGTTGTGTTGTGTGTCTCTCCACAGTGAGTTGTGAGTTGTGTTGTGTGTCTGTCCACAGTGAGTTGTGTGTCTGTCCACAGTGAGTTGTGTGTCTCTCCACAGTGTGTTGTGTTGGCTGAGTTGTGTGTCTCTCCACAGTGAGTTGTGAGTTGTGTTGTGTGTCTCTCCACAGTGAGTTGTGTGTCTCTCCACAGTGAGTTGTGTGTCTCCACAGTGAGTTGTGTGTCTCTCCACAGTGAGTTGTGTGTCTGTCCACAGTGAGTTGTGAGTTGTGTTGTGTGTCTCTCCACAGTGAGTTGTGAGTTGTGTTGTGTGTCTGTCCACAGTGCTACCAGGCTCCCTTCTGGCACCACGACCGGGAACTGGACGGATCCAGTCTGAGGTTCTTCAACATGTTTGATATATTCGAGGGTTTATATCTCTGCACCGTCAGCTACCGGAGGAAAGGCGAGCCGCTGAACTTCAGCAGGAGCATCGACGTCACCACCGTCCGTGAGACAACGCACTGACATCACTCTGAGGACCCCCGCCCCCCCCCAGTGTGTCCCCCCCCCCCCGAGCAGCCGCTCACTGATCTGTTCTGTTCCATCAGATCCGACTAACCTGTCCAAGTATCCGAACATCATGCAGCCGCACACGGGGCGTGTCTTCTCCGTCCGCCTGGGTGAGTCCACCCCCCCCCCCCCCCCCCAGCAAATGATTTATGGGAAACACTTTTGACCCACTTGGACTCAAAGATGACGTGATTAGATTTCAGAGGTCAAAGGTCACATCATATTCTGTCAGGGGCTGAAACTGCTCTGAGTGAGAAGCTGATCTTTGAATCTTTAGAACCAGCTCACAATCACCTGTGGTTAGTTCCTCAAAGACTCTGAGCTCCTCCCAGCTGCTGGTGGGACCGTGTGATTAATACAGGTTATATTCTGCCCCCCCCCCCTCAGGTACGGAGGCGCGTCTGCAGTGTGAAGGTCTGTTCCCGCACCTGAAGTCCGAGTGGGACATCTGGTGGACGGTGGACGGGATGACGCTGGACCAGCTGGCCGACCCGCGCTTCTATAACATCAACAGGTCGGAGGGACATGTTTATTTAATTTCATCTTCACATCGTCTAGATATAATTATATGTGAAAGTAATGTGGTGAGGGAGAGGTGAATACAAATACTCAAGTACTTAGTTACTTTACACAAACACACACACACAGTTATGTCCAATAAATTCTGGAGATTTGACCTGGATTTACTCTGGAGACCTGATCTCAAACACATTAGTTATACCTGGTTTGTGTGTGTGTCTGTGTGTGTGTCTGTGTGTGTGTCTGTGTGTGTCTGTGTGTGCAGCCATGTGAGAACCTACAAGGGGGACCGGACGGAGGAGAGCCTGCTGGTGATTCAGGACTTTGGCTCCAAGGACCTGAACCGAAGCTACACCTGCTCTGTGAAGAACTCCAGAGGCTCGGAGACGCGCCGGGCGGAGCTGAAGGTCGAGGGTGAGCCACGCCTCCTTTCCACCACCAGGGGTCCAGCCCGATGTGGGACCTTGTTGTTGATCTTGTGTTGTGTTGTGTTGTGTTGTGTCAGAGTCAGTGTCGTTGCCGTCCGTGGAGCTGGGTTGTGGTCTGGGCGTGACCCTGGTCCTCATGCTGCTCCTCTTCGTGGTCTATCACGTCTTCTGGCTGGAGCTGCTGCTCCTCTACCGCTCGTGGTTCGGCAGCGACGAGCGCCACACGGGTGAGTTCACACGGGACCCGGGTCGACAAGCATCACTATCGCCCCCTGGTGTCTGGCTGCAGTATAGCTCATAAACCTCCTCCATGTTAGCAGATGGGACACGGACCAAACAAAACAATCACGGAGAGTTTGTCACAGATGTTTCTGTTGTTTCAGGTCGTTCTTCTCTCTCTGATATTGTTTCTGATCCGTTTGGTTTGAATCAGTTATTGATGATATAAAACAGGCTGAGGCGTCCTGATTGGTCGAGAGAGGGTGTGGGTGTGTATGTGCGTCACATGATGAAGACTCTTATGATTCATTGATGTGATGAAGCTGCAGGTTGTTCAGCTCCTCTTGGTTTAATTAAACGAGTCAAAGGAAGAAAAATGAACGTTCATAAAACTGTAAATGAACCAGAAATATCTGCAGCGTCACCTGCATTTAGACGATTAAAGCTTGTAACACACACACACACACACACACACACACACACACACACACACACAAGCAGGTTTCTAGTGATGCAGCAGGAGCTTGTTCTCTTGGCTGCTTCAAGGAAACTCACGAAACAGAGATTCAGCTGTTTGGCAGATTAGCAAGTTCATTTTAAATTAATTTGTACAACAACACAAATTACTATCAACATAATAATTTTCAATACGTCAAAATATTATTGGAAATATAATGTAACACATATAGAAATCCACCTTTTTGAAATGCAAGTTCACAGGACTAATAAGAGCATTGATATCAGGCGACACGTCAGTGATGATCATGGAAAGTGAAACATTTGATTTGAATCATTTTTGACTCAACACAGAAAACGTTTTATCATGAGACCAAATCGCTGTTCACTTCCTGAAAGAGATGAAAACTAAAATGTTCTCTCCCTAGTTAATGTCACGTTTCCTGTGTGTGTGTGTGTGTGTGTGTGTGTGTGTGTGTGTGTGTGTGTGTGTGTGTGTGTGTGTGTGTGTGTGTGTGTGTGTGTGTGTGTGTGTGTGTGTGTGTGTGTGTGCAGATGATAAAGAATACGATGTGTACATCTCCTATGCTCGGGACACTGAGGACGAGACGTTTGTTCTGTCGACGCTTCGCACGGTTCTGGAAAACGAACTCGGTTACTCCGTGTGTATATTTGACCGAGACAGTCTGCCGGGGGGGAGTGAGTACACACATGTACACAAGAGTACACACTAATACACACCAGAACTCAGGTTTGGCAAGAAAAGACACACAGACAGAACACAGTCCATCCATCCATTCTCTTTTTCTGATTTACTCATCCCTCCATTCGCCCTCTTCTCCTGCAGCCATCACAGACGAGACTCTGAGCTTCGTGGCTCGCAGCCGGCGCGTCCTGGTGGTCGTGAGCCCGGGCTACGCCACGCAGGGGTCGCAGGCCCTGCTGGAGCTGAAGGCCGGGATCGACGGCATGGCGCTGAGCGGAGACCTGAAGGTCATCCTGGTCCAGTTCAAACCGGTTCGGTGGCAGGGCTGGGTCCGCGAGCTGAGGCGAGCCCGGGTGGCTCTGGCCCTGGTCCAATGGCAGGGAGACAAATCCAGCGAGCTGACGTCTCGCTTCTGGAAGCGTCTGAGGGTGGAGCTTCCTGTGAGGAGGGTGGGCCGCAGGGCGGAGGAGGAGGAGGAGGAGGGGGGGGGGTACAGCAAGGAGCTGCTGAGGCTGCAGAGTCAGATCAGCACCAACTCACAGACCGGCCTCCTCACGGACAGCAGGACCCCGAAGAAAGTCTTCAGCTGTGCAGTGTGACTCCGCCCCTTTCAGTCATGTGTTCAGAACCTGTGACGGAGCTTCGCCCCTTTCAGTTAGGTGTTCAGAACCTGTGACGGAGCTCCGCCCCTTTCAGTCACGTGTTCAGAACATGTGACGGAGCTCCGCCCCTTTCAGTCACGTGTTCAGAACATGTGACGGAGCTCCGCCCCTTTCAGTCAAGTGTTCAGAACGTGTGACGGAGCTCCGCCCCTTTCAGTCACGTGTTCAGAACATGTGACGGAGCTCCGCCCCTTTAAGTCACGTGTTCAGAACATGTGACGGAGCTCCGCCCCTTTAAGTCACGTGTTCAGAACATGTGACGGAGCTCTGCCCCTTTCAGTCACGTGTTCAGAACATGTGACGGAGCTCCGCCCCTTTCAGTCACGTGTTCAGAACATGTGACGGAGCTCCGCCCCTTTAAGTCACGTGTTCAGAACATGTGACGGAGCTCCGCCCCTTTAAGTCACGTGTTCAGAACATGTCGGCAGTCGCAGATAAACATGGAAAGAATATTTTAGGATTAATTTCTCTTAATCTGGTTCTGATTCCTCTCAGTCGTCCGTCTTACAAATCGTCTGATTGATGAAACTCAGTCTGATTCTGAACTTTGGCCTGAGGGTGGCGCCAGAGGGAAGACCGAGGATAAAGATAGAAATTAAAAATCGATATTTGATAAAGATCGAGTCCAGCAGCTGCTGATGTGACGGAGCTCCGCCCCTTTCAGTCAATTTCAGTCTGATAAACGAATGCACTGCAACTTTCACGTCAGAAGATTAATTATTTCAATTGAATGTTTTGTGATCGTTACTTTCAACGTTGTTATTACTCTGCACTTTCTGCGTTTTTCTTTAAATTTTTTTATCACTTTAAAAACAGTATTTAAACTTGAGACTGCATCCTGAACTTTGTCAGTTTTTTTAATAAATGGTAAAAAATCATATGTCATCACTCATTGTTTTTCATTGTGTCATCTTCCATTTGCACAAACACTCACATGTGTAGTTCTCACACAATTATTCTTTTCTCTCCAGAAGCTTAACATGTAAGAAACTAAGTTATTTCATTTTTTCAACTCATGATCCACTTTCTGAGTTTTTATCTATAGAACCAAGAAATTCAGAGAAGATGGATCTCTAGTATGTTTTAGAACCTGTTCATGTTTTGAATCGATTGTGAGTTGACCAGTAGCCTCCTGGGGGGAGGAGCTTAAAGCCCTGAGACACACGGAACCACAGCTAGCATCCAAGCTAACGCATGTTAGCATTTCACGACCTGTTTGGCCTTGAATGTAGAATCTGCTGCCCCCTTCAGGACAGTTTCATCCATTACAGTGACGGTTCCAGATGTTTCCTGTTGCAAAGTGTGATGTTCTGTATCAGGTGGGAGTGTCTGAACCGTGTCTCAGTTCAGAAGGTGGAGATGTTTCAGGTGGGACCAGAGTGTAGAAGCTGTCTCTGACTGTGTGACTCCTCCCTCAGGCGCCTCGGACGCCGTCCTGATGGCGATGCAGCGCAGCCGCCGCCTCCTGTTTGTCATCAGCCCCGCCTTCCTGACAGAGAAGAGCTTCAGCCTGCTGGAGTGTCGGCTGGGCCTGCACCTCCAGCACGGCCACCGGGCCTCCATCGTGGGCGTGGTCTTCAGCTCGGTCAGTAAGCTGCGCAGCGTGGAGCTGACCCGGCTCCGACAGGCGGCGCTCAGCACCGTGAAGTGGCGAGGAGGTCGATCCGGGCCGCGGCGCTCTCGCTTCTGGCTGCGGCTGCGGCTGGCGCTGCCCGTGCGGCCGCTGGCGTTGGGCCGGAGGCTGATCGACAGCACGTCGTCTCACTCCGACCTCGCCGCGCTGGCGCTGCAAAGGGGCCAAAGGTCACGGACTCAGAAGGACAGAACCAATCAGACTCGCAGAAGCAGATCAGCCAATCAAAGCCGCAGAAACACACAGGCCCCTCCCATTGGGAGTGTGAATGGTTGGGGCCACTGCAGGGGGGAGGGGCCCCAGCACAGCAGGAACTGCTCGGGGTGCGCTGGATTTATTGACCAGGTGGATGCCAGAGGGGAGGAGCTTAAAGTGGAGACAGAAATGCAGCAGGTGGCACGTGACAGGACTGACGCCGTCCCACAAACAGACCCCACCCCAAATCCAGACTCCACCCATGAAACACACTTGACTCCTAACCCCGCCCCCACACCTGCCCCGGCCTCATGCTCCGCCCCTGACTCCACCCCCCACACCTGTGAGGAGAACGATGACAGGAAACACAACCAACAGCAGCAGATGATTGGTTCCTGGAGTTCAGAGGAGAGGCGGAGCTTGTGACGCTGCTTTCAAGTCACGTCAGAATTCGACTTTTCGTACAAAATTAGTTCTGAGGTTCGGTTCAACTTGACGAATGAATGCAACTCTGTTTGACCACGAGAAAAAAAAATCTGATCAATGATTTGTTCTTTCTTCATTCTCAATTTTTTGAATAAATTTACTTATAATTATCAAACTGGTGTCTGTCCTGATGTGTGAATTATTTTACTTTTATTAATAAAAAATTGTTTTCAGAAAGAAAAGAGTCAGCAGATGTCGCTGTTTGACCACCAACCTGTTTAATATACAGTAGTTATATATATATATATATTTACAGTATATATAAAAGACTCTGTAATT
>NC_083641.1:30172705-30290205 GCF_963576545.1 Limanda limanda | reverse complement strand
GTGATGAGTTTTTTGCTGTTGTGTAGTGGTTTCTCGTCTTTGTGGGTCTGTGGTTGGTGTGTTAGGGTTGTTGGGGTTTACATGTGGTTTATGTTCAGGTATATTACCAATTTCAATACCATTGTGTGTGTGTGTGAGTGTGTGAGTGTGTGTGTGTGTCTGTCTGTGTGTGTGTGTGTGTCTGTGTGTGTGTGTGTGTGTGTCTGTGGACGTCCAGTGGAGAGCAGGCAGTCAAGGCAGCCGCTGCTGTTGTCCAACAAATCCTGTCGTCCGTCCCCCTGTCATTAGGATCCCAGCAGGGTGGAGCTGTGTGTGTGTGTCTGTGTGTGTGTGTCTGTGTGTGTGTGTGTGTGTGTGTGTGTGTGTGTTTGGGGGGGGGGGTAACATCTGCCTCCTGAACCAGAGTGGAGTTAAACGACAGGTACGTGTGTAAGATGAACCTTACACACGTGATAAACACAATCACAAATTTAGGGATTCGAATAGATACGATTTAAATTAAATAAAACAACAACAACAACAAACAAACAAAATCAACTAAAATGTCATTGTGTTCTGCGGCAGCTCAGTTTGCTCAAAGGCTCCTCGGCAGAGACAGGTCTCACTGATTGAAAGCAGCTGGTTCCTGAACCCGAGGCCACAGACGCTCAGTAATCCTACGGCAACCCGGAGGCTCAGTTTAATGAGCAGAGGGCTCAGAGCTCAGCATGTCACCAAGACACAAGACGACCTGCTGACCCACACACACACACACACACACACACACACACACACACTTCCTCTCTGAATAGTTGTGCGTCACCTCAACATCAGACCAATGAGTGCACACTCAGCTGGGCAGCGTTTGTGTGTCTCTTGTGTGTTTTGTGGTGACACATCATCCACGAGGATTCAAACCAGCAACCTCCTCTTCTGCAGACTCCATATGCCCCCCCCGCTCCCCCCCCCCCGGGCTCTGCTGCTATGCGCCGCTGAGCGGGCGGGGGGGCAGGGGGGGGGGGGTGATCGACGCCCCTTCACGACCACTTAACCAGACACAAAGGCTGATGGGGAAAGTCAAATGTCATGGTCATCAGGTTCCCAGTGGGGGGGGGGGGGGACGAGTGGGGGGTCAACAGATTTCTGTCTCAGCCGGAGGAAACGTCTGACCTCTGACCTATAACAGCTGACCTCTGACCTTAATCTGACTTAGACTGAAATAATAATCAGATGAGTTTGATTCAAATAAACAAGAACTAAACAGTCTCCTCTCTCATCCTTGTGTGTGTCTGTGTGTCTGTGTGTGTGTGTGTGTGTGTGTGTGTCTGTGTGTGTGTGTGTGTGTGTCTGTGTGTGTGTGTGTGTGTGTGTGTGTGTGTGTGTGTGTGTGTGTGTGTGTGTGTGTTTGTTTCAGCATCTTTAAAAACACATACACATGTTATTTCTCCTCAGGTGTCGCCCCCTGGTGGCTGGCTGCAGTACAGGTCAAACCCTCCTCCTCCATGTTAGCAGATGGGACTAAACTTTAAAAACAAGAAGCAGAAGTTAAATACATGTTTGTAAAAGATGTTTCTGCAGACGCCTTGATTTCCTCTTCCTCTTCCTCTTCCTCTTCCTCTTCCTCTTCCTCTTCCTCTTCCTCTTCCTCTTCCTCTTCTTCTTCCTCTTCCTCTTCTCCTCCTCCTTCTTCTTCTTCTTCTTCGTTTTTTCCCAATTTTCCCAACAATAAAATTAATTCTATGAATATTAAAAGTTATTATTCTCAAAACATAGAAAAAATTATTTTACCTCTAATCTTAATTAGGTTTATTGCTCAAATGATTCATGAACATTCTGAATTCATTCATACGCAATGAGGAAATACATTTTTATCATATCAACATATTGTCAAACGGCTTCAAGAATATTGTACATTTATTATATAGTCTTTTTCTGGATTTGGCTGATACAACACACAAAAAATCTATTTATTATTAGATAAATAAAATGGCATCATTTAAGAGAGATAAATTACAGAATAAAAGAAAACCAAGTCATAAATAAATAGAAGCTGCAGTTTGTATTTGATTCATGATGTTTTATTTGAGAATAAATATTTTTCTATAGATTTTATATTTATTATATAATGTGAACTGAATAAAACAAAAGGAAGTGAACTCTTCTTCACCTGAGCGACTCAACTCACTGCGTCATCATCTGAGAGCAGACAGCTGATTGGACAGAGGGACACACACACACACACGCACACAAACGCACACGCACACGCTCACACACACACACACACACGCACACAAACGCACACGCACACGCTCACACACACACACACACACACACACACACACACACACCTGTCTGCGCTGCCGGAGCTTTTCCTTCACTTCTCTGAGTCAAACACTCGGATCCTTCAGGACCGTTTCTTCTCCTCCTCACTGCTTCTTCTTCTCCTCCTCCTCACTTCTTCTTCTTCTTCTTCAGGACCTGAACTGTTCTGCTTCCTTCATTTTGCATGAAGAGAAACCTGCTTCCACTCTTTAGCTTTTTCCTGTTGCAGCTTTTGGAATCTCCGCAGCTTTACGCACAGACTGAGACAGGATCCTCAGTGATTCACGTGTTTCTTCGCTTCCTGTTTGTTCATCAGATCAAACAAAAACATGTAGGAAAGAACAGCACGTGACGGTAAGAAATTTATTAATTTATTAAAAAGCTGTAATTATTTCAGTGCAGATTTTTTGAGCATCCTGATACATTTACTTTTTCTTATATATCTAATTTATGATATCAAATATAAAATATAAGATATAAGATCACCTATGTTTAGATGAGATCAGATTAATTAAGATTAAACAAGGGGGTAATGTGTTACAGCAGCAAAGAGAAGAATCATAAAAGTAAAAGTCATAGATAAGTAGATAAAAATACAAGAAAAACTAGTGTGAGGGTAAATATATCAAATATAATATCGCTGAAGAATCTTATTTTTATTTGTTGTTTGAATTATTCAAACGTTTGAGTGATTTCACTTGAATCCAGTGTGAGGCTTCGGTCTTGATCTTGATGTCCAATAGTAGAAGGACACCCGGTGTGAGTCCAACTCTTCAGAACTGGTCCTCGTGTCCGAGCCAATCAGGAGCCGGTTAGAGCCGCGTCACAAAGACCTGACGTCCCTGAAGGAGGCGGAGCCTCTTCATACTTTTGTCCACGTGGTTTAATTTCTCTGAATAATGTTAGAAAGAGAAAAGTCTGAATCTGTGAGTGAAGTGTTGATCATCACCATATCAACAACCACACACACACACACACACACACTGCCTGCATACACACACACACACACACTGCCTTCATACACACACACACACACACACTGCCTTCATACACACACACACTCCCTTCATACACACACACACTGCCTTCATACACACACACACTCCCTTCATACACACACACACACACACACTGCCTGCATACACACACACACACACACACACACACTGCCTGCATACACACACACACACACTGCCTTCATACACACACACACTGCCTTCATACACACACACACACACACACACACACACACACACAGTCTCTTATTCACACACCGACTCTCTCTGTAGGGACCCTCCTCCTCCTCCTCCTCCTCCTCCTCCTCCTCCTCCTCCTCCTCCTCCTCCTCCTCCTCCTCCTCCTCCTCCTCCTCCTCCTCCTCTTCATCATCATCGCTCCAGGACTCGGCCCGACATTGTTGACGTTTCCATGGAAACCCTGGCCCCAGTTTGGGCCCATGACCCCTGTGACCTGAGCGACCTCAGAGAGAAGCAGCAGGCACCAGCGACCGAGTGGGGTGAGTCCAGTCATCACAACACACAGAGTTACAAGTTACAGTTACAAGTTACAAGTTACAAGATTTGTTTTAAGTTACATTTATAGTTATAAGATACTGTTATAAGTTCCAGTTGTAAGTCCCAGTCACAAGTTACACTTGTAGTTTGAGTTACAAGTTAGTTACAGTTGTAGCATACAGTCATAAGTAACAGTTTATTAAAGATTGCATTTACAGTTAAAAGATATTGTCATAAGTTACAGTTATTGTTACAAGTTGTAAGTTCAAGTTCCAGTTGTAGTTCCAGTTACAAATTAATTTTCATTGATATAACTATTATGCAGCTGTTTAATATTTCAGCTGATTTATACCAGGGTTCATTGACATTCATTTTCATTCAATGGATGATTTTAATTTTTGTTGCTGACGGGGAAAACCTCAGAGTCAGGAGGTGCAGTCCCTCTTATGGCCACTAGAGGCTGCACATGCACACAGCAGACGGATGATGTGTAATCATATGAAAGATATTTTAGAAGCAACGATTTATTCTCTCTCTGTGTGTTTGTGTGTCAGAGTCTCAGTGTGTCTTCAGCTGCTCGCCCCCTGCTGGTCGCACGTGGACGGAGCAGCTGTCGCCGCACATCCAGAGAAACAAACAGGTACAAACACCTGAACATCTACTTCCTGTTTACATCACATGACCGGTGTACGGTCCACCTGCTTTGTGTTAACTTGTGGTTAACCTGTGGTGATATATCATGAGTGTGTGGTTAATGTGTGAGTCCCTGTGTGTGTCCCTGTGTGTGTCCAGCTGCGGGACGTCCTGCTGCAGCGGGACGAGGAGCTGCTCCGCCTGCAGGACGAGAACAACCAGCTCCGAGAGTTCCTCAGCTCCTCATTGGTCAGGAGACTCCAGGAGAAAGCTAAAGTCTGTTCACCTTCATCAAACTTTATTTATGACATCAGTCGATCAATCAATCAATCCAATGTTCAACATGACCGAACATACTTACACATTACAGTCTAATCTATTTGTGTGAAGTCTTGGGTTCTGGAGTTTCCTATTCGATCCTGAATGCACCAACCATCCTGCTTTCTGTTCATAACTCCAGAGGAAGCAGAGACCTGTCGTCCATCTTTATTTACTGTTTTTTAAACTCCAGTTGATTTCCATACTGAGACTGAGACTGAAACACTTTCTGTAATAAAGTCATGAATAGAGACAGTAAGGTGTGTTCACTCTCTCTCTCTCCGTGTTCCCTCAACAGAGTCTAACAGCTGATGGGAGGAGGAAGCTCAAGAGGAACCTGATGTCCGTCAGCGATGGCGTCTCGCTCCACGCCGCTGGTCATCAGCTGGCGTCTCCGCTGGTCAGCAAGAGAGTCTGCAGGAACCTGACTGCCGAGCTCAGCTCCGTCTCCTCAGAGCCAAACCTGGACCTGTGGGTTCTGAGAACACTGGGACTGAAGGACAGAGACACCATCGACACGTCCAGCGAGTCCTTGTCCTCGTCTGGACACGGCCTCAGAAGTTCAGTTTATGAAGTCACGTCTTCCTCGTCCTCTGGAGACACTCTGACCTCTCTGAGTCCTTCAGCTGCGACACACTCCTCCGCCCACAGCTTCTCCAGCTCCGCCCTTCTCCCTGACTACATGTACGATGCTGCCAAAAGCCAGGAAGCAAACTGTGGATATCCTGCCGAGTCATCTCAGAGCTGCACAGCTTCTCCAGGTCAGCGCTCGGACTTCACTGCAGCTGGGACCAGGAGCCACGATGCTCTACCCAACTTCCAGGTCCCACTGATAACAGAGAACTTCACCGGGTCACCAGCCAGAGCAGAGATCTGCTCCATCACGGCCTCCAGCGGAACGCCGTCTCTGGGGGAGGGACCCCCGGCCGACCCTCCAGCGTTCTGGTCTCCACTGGAAGACAGCCCGACACCACCAGAGGGCACCAACCAGTTCGGTCCACCGGTAAAAATAATACATTTTTCTCCTCTTTCATCTTCAAGTCCAGTCCAGAACCGACCCTGTCCTCGAGGCTGCAGCCCAACAAGCCCGTCGGGGGGGTGGCGGCCGGCCGCCGCGCCGCAGACGCCGCGCAGCCGCTCAGATTTGGCGTTCACTATGTCGCTCAGTCCATCCAGCAGCGTCAAGACCCACAGCTTCCCTCAGGGACAAGCCTTCGTCTCCAAGGACACGGACAGAAGGTGGAACTTCACCTGGCTGCCCAGACAAGGACCTTAGGAAGCTGGGTCCGGATCCACCACCAGGACTGAGAAGAACCTCCACGTTCCCTCCGTGGTTCCCTGAGCGAAGGTCCCAGGACACAACTGTCAAGATTTCAGTTTCTTGAACTTGTTGCTGACTTCCTACTTCTGTCCTGGATCTGGAGGTTCTGATTTTACACAACAAATAAAGATCATGAAAAGAGCAACACCTCATTCTGATGATCTGCCTTCTGCTTGTGAAACTCAATGGATCTCATTCAGATTTAAAAATAAGTTGTGGTGCATTTTGTTCACTGTCATTCAGTAAGAAAAGCGTTTGTTAAACTGTGGAACAGGAAGAACCAGCTTGATTTAGGATTTACAGTCACACTGTGGGGATACGGATCAGTTTACGTTTTAGATAAGTTGCTAATTCACAGTCAAAAACAAAGAAGTGGGGTTGCTAAGGGGGGCCGCCTACTGGCAAGAGGCTGTAACAGCAAAGGGAAAAGAGTTGACTAATCAGATTGAAAGAAATAACTTTGTTAGAGTAGGAATATTACTTTTTCATTAAATACTTTTTATAATGTGATGCACAAATGTAGAAAACATAAGAAGTGACCAGGAAGGGTTTGAGGGGATTCAACAGGTCTGAAAAATAAATCTGATTTCTTTAATTTTCCTGAAGTGAAATTTACTGACTGTTTATATCCAGAAAATAAAATGTCGCCGGCTGTTAAAATAAATATGAAGATAATTGATTGTAATGCAGCACTGCTTTTACGATGTTATTATATAAACTGTCTCTCAGCGCCTCTGACTGACCTCCAGTGACCCCGGGTGAAAACACAGCTGCCTATAAGGTTGTTTACATGTTATTCAATCTGTGAAACTGCAACTCCAGACCAGTTGGTGGCAGTAATGCACAAATTATCTCTTTACTAAACTGCCAATAAACTCCAATCAAAGAAAAATGTTACTTAGTGGAAGTTGTGTTTATTTTTGTTTGGCTTCTAATGAGTTTACTTGTAAAGACGGATTCATGAGTATTTGGTGGATTGTCACCGATGATTGGAACCGGTTCTGGATCCGGTTGGACCCGACGACCATGGTAAAACTACACAAAATCTAAAACAGTTCCACAAAGTGAAAACTGCTTCAAACCAAAAGAACAGAAGATCTGACTGTCATCATGTTATTAACAGGTTGTTATCAGGTTATAATTTAGGTTATTCTCGGGTAATTGTAAAGTTATTATGAGTTTTTAACACGTTACTTTAATGTAAGTAAGCTTCAGCAAAGTGTTTTACGCTGATTGGTTGAAGGTTTGTAGACGTGTGATTTGAAACAGAAACACTGTCACTTTCTTTAACAAAAAAAAATTACAAAACAATTATATAATAAAAATAATTTAGATTTGTGTAGTAATGGTTGTCATCTAATCTCTCTCTTGTAGTGGGCTTTGTATGCTCTCATAGAACCACAGGGAAGAGGTCCAGGTTCCATCAAAGCTCTGGATGGAACCTTTCAGAGTTTATCTGATTTTCTCCAGTTTTCTCCAAGAAGGACATGGTGTCTCTAATCCATCTTCTGAATGTGGGAGGAGTTTGCTCCTTCCATAAGAGGAGCATCAGACGCCTGGCGAGCAGAGAGGTGAAGCTGTGACATCATGGGCCCGGCCTTTAAGAGGACGAGTTTCATCAGTGAACACAATGGGTTTGGAGGGATGACCACACCAAACATTGTAGAGTAAGCATGAAAGAAAGGAAAGGGCAAGACCAGAACATATGAATGTGATCAGCTGGTTGACTTTACAGCGGGGGGGGGGGCAAGAGGGTCAACATCAGGGGAAATCTTGGGAAGTTTAGCGCTGGTCAGGGGAACTCTCCGGAGGATTTTAAGTTGAATTAGTCTGAGTCTAGAGCAGCCTGCCACTGATCCTCTCTCATCACTTCCCCTAGGTCCTCTTCCCACTGGGGGGGGGATGGGGGGGGGGGGTGTTGCTGCAGATTTGATTGTAAAGGACTGAAATGAAGCCTTTACGGTGTGGAGACAAAGTGAGAAGATTGTCAGTTGCGTTATCTGCTGGTAAATTTGGAAATGAAGCAATGTTTTTCTGCACAAAATGTCGTACTCGGAGATATCATTATAAAAAAATGTGATTTTGGCCGGTCGAGCTTCTCAGAGAGAGAGAGAGAGAGACGTCTCACTGTGCCAATGATCCAAATCTGCCGTGAAGAAAGACGCTACGTGTGGAAGTGATGCCTTCTGCCATCCAGATTTTAAAAGCTGAGTCGGAGGTAGAGGGTGGGAAATTGTAATTATTGACCACTGGGGAGTGAATTGACTTTGTAGACAAGTTGAAATGTTGTTTAAACTGCGACCAGATTCTAACTGAGTTAAGAACAATTGGGTCGGGGGGGGGGGTCGGAGGGGTCGGAGGGGTCAGAGGGGTCGGAGGGAAAGTGGACCGGGCCGCTAAAACTACAACCTTTTCCAGAGGATTACGACTCTATTGCTGTAAAATGAATACTTATACCTGGTAATATTAGGCCCTAATTCTTGTAAAATGATGACTATTTCTTGTAGAATTAAAACCTTTTTGTTTTATAATTAAGATTTAGTCGTTAAAAAGGAAACGTTTTCTCTTGATATTATGACTTAATCCTTGAAATCTTGAGTGTGAACCTCCAGAGCTGTGGACTCGGAGTAGAATCTGATTTCTTTCTGTTCTGATTGAAGAAGTTTTCTCTTTCGTGTGAATCAGTGAAAGTTTGGTCTCTTTGCTCTTCAGCTCAGTTTCCAGTTGAACCAGTTGGGCCGTGTTCTCTCTGCTCTCTAACAAAAGGAGTGGTGCGGCCTCCCCCGGGACAGACCACACCTCCTCCTCCACCCGATCCGCCCCCCCCCCAGGTAACGATGGTGGGGTTTCCTCCCCCCCCGGGGGATCCCAGCGACGGGTCCCGGCCCGGCCCGGCTCCCCTGGGGGGGGGCTGTGTCCGTGGCGGGCCGAGTGAGTGGTCTATCTCTAATGACACGGTGGGGCGGCTGCAGATGTCCGACAGCTTGGAGGCTGTTCAGGTTCCTGTGAGCGCCGGAAGGCAGGAATGTGAACGCAGGGCCGCTCCGGATCACAGGCTGCTGAGCCGGGCGGCGTGGCGGACGGGGGGGTCATTAAAGAGGCCGGCCGACTGAAACCCAACCCGCCGCGGCTGATCGGGGGGACGGCCTCGCCGCCACATTCTCGCACCGACAGCTTGGCTCACCTCAACGCGGCGCACACACAGGACCCGATTCATGATCCAAAGTTTCCACTTGTTTCAGGCTCGAGACCTCAGTGACCCCGGGACACACTTCTATATCCATATCATCTAATTCTATATATATATGTACGCATACATACACATATATTGATTAGTCAGTTATTGATGATTGACAAAGGAACCTACACAGTAAGGAGGGCAGACACACACACACACACACACACACACACACACACCGGGTTACAGATTGACTGAGGGGCCTCTGTGTGTCACACTAATTGGTTTTAGGTAATACGTCATGTATAAGTGTATGAATGTGTCTGACCTCTGACCTCTGGATGGACGGAGCAGTGAGGGAGAAAACCAGCAGAGGTGAAGTGAAGAGTGAAGAGATAGTCCTGCTGGTTAATAAAGACAAACACACACACACACAGACACACACCGAGACACACATACACAGTCACACACACTCTGTGACTAAATGATTTAATTATTCTCCACATCACTATTTTTTAGCTGCAGTTTCATGATTGTGTACTTTTAATTTAAAATGCTTTGTTGAGCCTCGACTCAGGATTATGATTTTTATGTTCACATGTGAAGGTGTAATACAGTAATACAAGCAAAGATAGAATAAAACACAGGTCATGTAAGCAGTCTGTCCACTATTTCATAATAGACCGAAAAAATGACATGCAAATTTAAATTGTTTAATAAAGAAAACACACAAAGAAGTAACATGAGTGAGGTGTGAATGTTTAATCCTGATGTGTGATCAGAATCCTCCGAAGGTTTGAGACGTCACTCAGTGTTTCTCTCTGTTAGAGGGTTCATGATTCTTTATGGTATTCTACATACCAAGCTACTAATAATTAACACACTGTGCAATGTGAAACTCCAGTTGTGGGTGGGGGGGTATTCACTAGGTCAGATTCCCCTGCAGTGTAATCTGTTGTTCATTAGTTGATATCATTCGTTATCGTGGAGCAAGTTTCATCAATTCAAAGATGAAATCAAAATGTAATCCTTACCAGTGTAACTATAATGTAATCCAAATGTAATCTGGGCTGATTGTTGTTACCGTACATTTCATTGAGCTGATGTTTTATCGACCAAGAGAAACAAACCACAACAACAAGAATCCAGTCCGGACAATTTGCTTCTAGAAGCCCAACTGCAAAGTGCAACATGGAAGTGCTTCTGAATATATATAGTTTTATTTTTGTTTATTATTTTTGTTACACATAATCCTTAAAACTCGTAGACTCTGGGTTCGAATGGTGAAGCCAATGCAGAGGAGTCTGAAACCTGTGTTCTGTGTAGTGACCAGCAGGGGGCGACTCCTCTGGTAGTTTGTATAGAAAGTGACTTCTCTCTCTGACCAGCAGGGGGCGACTCCTCTGGTAGTTTCTATAGAAAGTGACTCTTCTTCTCTCTTTATAACATCAGTAACATTCAGGAGTTTCTGTCTCAGTCTCTAGTTTCAAGTCTTCTTCAAACAGCTGATGTTCATTCAGTGAATTATGATCATTAAGACCAATATAACGACTTTAAACCTGGTCCAAAATGTATAATGATGTTTTTTTTCTTCTAACTTGTTGCATTTTTCAATTTTCTTTTCAATGTTGAAGTTGAAGGATTTCTGCCTCTAATCTCTGAGAAGAAGACGACAGGAAACATGAACAGACGATCAAATAAAAGCAGGAACCTGAACTCAGCGTGTGGCGCTGATTCTTTTGTTCCGTGGATCAAATAACGCAGTCGCGTGTTCTAAGCGTGTGTGGAATGTAAGTCAAACACTCAATCATGTACAAACACACACCCATTAAAATATAATGTGATGCATCACTCAACATTTCACTGGATTAACAACACCCACACACACAGGCTGAATTTAACGGTTATAATTAAGAACCAGTTGAACCAGTCCTCACAGCAGACTGGATTACACACAAACATCTAAACTGTTAAATCTGATATCAGCTCTGAGATCGCCCACACACACACACACACACACACACACACACACACACACACACACACACACACACACACACACACACACACACACACACACACACACACATTCTTGTCTGAAGAATATAGATTACTGTAAAGTTTCTGGCAGATTGTATTTATTTCTTGTGGGTTCTGGTGAGTTTCACCTCCTCTGTTCCTATTGGCTAGAATTACTGCTCGTTATTTTTTGTGTTGTAACTGATTGTCTAAGTATTGACCTGTTTTATTGCCATGTTCAAAATTATTATACTTAAGTTGTAAAAGAGGAAAGAGCTGAAGAAGAGAGAGAAGGGACAGAGGAGAGGAAAATGTTCCCCAGTTTTCTCTCTAAATGGTTCATTTCCTCCCTTCCTTACTCCTTGTTTCCTCCCTTCCTTACAGCTTGTTTCCTCCCTTCCTTACAGCTTGTTTCCTCCCTTCCTTACTCCTTGTTTCCTCCCTTCCTTACTCCTTGTTTCCTCCCTTCCTTACACCTTGTTTCCTCCCTTCCTTCCTCCTTGTTTCCTTCCTTCCTTACTCCTTGTTTCCTCCCTTCCTTCCTCCTTGTTTCCTCCCTTCCTTACTCCTTGTTTCCTCCCTTCCTTACTCCTTGTTTCTTCCCTTCCTTACTCCTTGTTTCCTCCCTTCCTTACTCCATGTTTCCTCCCTTCCTTACTCCTTGTTTCCTCCCTTCCTTACACATTGTTTCCTCCCTTCCTTACTCCTTGTTTCTTCCCTTCCTTACTCCATGTTTCTTCCCTTCCTTACTCCTGGTTTCTTCCCTTCCTTACTCCTTGTTTCCTCCCTTCCTTACACATTGTTTCCTCCCTCCCTTACTCCTTGTTTCCTCCCTTCCTTACTCCTTGTTTCCTCCCTTCCTTACAGCTTGTTTCCTCCCTTCCTTACTCCTTGTTTCCTCCCTTCCTTACTCCTTGTTTCCTCCCTTCCTTACTCCTTGTTTCCTCCCTTCCTTACAGCTTGTTTCCTCCCTTCCTTACTCCTTGTTTCCTCCCTTCCTTACTCCTTGTTTCCTCCCTTCCTTACTCCTTGTTTCCTCCCTTCCTTACAGCTTGTTTCCTCCCTTCCTTACTCCTTGTTTCCTCCCTTCCTTACTCCTTGTTTCCTCCCTTCCTTACTCCTTGTTTCCTCCCTTCCTTACAGCTTGTTTCCTTCCTCCCTTACTCCTTGTTTCCGCGCTTCCGTGTCTCTGCATTTTCAGAGACACGCAAGCGCAAGAGCCCTTACGTGCTTTCGTGCGTCGCACAATTTTTGTAACTATACGACAAAGCTACGCAAGCCTCACGCAGCCCGCAAGGCTGTGATTGGTCCGCTAACTACATCCTTTCCCGAGTCACATTTCCGGTTTCATGCCCGATGATACCGGCAGAAACCACGGAAGATTAAGAAGAATGAATACAAACAATTGAGGCCTGCTTAAGTTTAACCTCATGATCACCAGAACCTTTATATTAATTTAGACAAATTTTTCTTATTTTAGATATTTTTCACGATATTCAAGAGTAATCTGGAAATGTGTGGAAATATCAAAGCGAATTATGCGGACCCCCTGCAATGCCGTCGCGGACCACCAGGGGGTCGCGGACCCCCGGTTGAAAAGCCCTGCTCTAGAGTAAGATGACTGAGGTCAACGGGTGGTCGCCCCGGCTCATTTGTGGGAACCCTGGGTCCCTACATACAAAACAGTGGTTACAGGTCTCTAAGCCCTGGTGGAGACAGTTGGTACAGACGGGTATTTGACCCTTCCTTGTGAGAGAGGGAGAGAGGGAGGGCCTGGTGTGGAGGGATGACATTTTCTGGGAATGGATGTAAGAGGGCTGTGTGCTTGACCGAGCACTTGCGCAGGTACAAACTTTGGGTTGGTTATGTGCTTCGCTTTCACTTGCTGGTCCATTAAAGCTGCATCAGAATCTCAGCCTGAGCACTGAGCTGTCGTATTGTCTGGTGTTCTTTATTGTGTGCAGTCTGCTCTATATCATCCACTCGCACACTGTTTGAATGTGTTGCTTTCTGTCGGGACCGTGACCTAGTCTGCGCTGGTGCTCTGCTGCTGATGCTGAGAATCTTCAATACTTGACTGACAATGTCTTCATCAGTCCCTTGTTTCTTCGAGAGGAGTGGTCTCATCTGTTGTCTGATAGCCGTGTGTCCATGACGTGGCCGACTCCCTCTGCCGCCATTTACAGCTTTGGGTTTAAATCGCATTAAGATTAGTTTGTATGACATATTTTATTTTAACTTTTGATATGATGTGTGTGTTGAATTTATATATGGAAATAATATTCTAGCTTAACATGCTACAGCCATGCTAATGCTAATGCTAATGCTAATGATACTGAGGTGGTGCAACCTATGGTGTTAACATAGCACATGTCAAGTAACTGCAATCCTATTTGCCGGCTCGATGGAATAAAACAGAAGTGTTTGTCCGTTGTTTGTGTCTGTTAAGTCTTTACCACCCTACATGTTAAAGGACTGTTTCCTGTAGACTTCAGACAGGGCTTTGATGTGTCAGTCCAGGTCACATGACAAAGACAACTGTTCTTTGATGTCACCTATAGAAACAGCTCAAAGATGATTAACTCGCACAAACATGAAGGGAAAAAAATTCTCAGCCAAATCAGACTCAACAACCGTTCAGTAGACGACAGCTGCAGACGACGTCAGTAGACCAGCGCTTCACAGCAAATATACTTTACAACAACTCTGTTACACTGGATCCACTGCGTTCATACGATGAGATAAGATAAGATAACATTTGATAACATATAACTAGATAAGATAAGGTTATCTGTATTGATCCACACACCAGGGAAATCAGGTTCATCCAACATGAAGAGGATCAACTGCTCAAGAGACAAAGTAGGTTTTGTTCCAAGCAGGAGAGACTTCAGGTTCAACTTTAGAGTAATTTTACAGAATTTAGAAGCAGACGTGTGTAAATGACTAAAATTCATTCAGCTCTGTGTCTTTGAATATATCTGAAGTCAGGCCGGGACAGTGTTTTAACCTGGTATGTGTACATTTGTGTCTTTCAGTCACCTGGAGGAATGATGTCTGAAGGAACTCAGACCTTCTGCCGAGTCCTCCACCGAGTCCTCTGCTTTGCCCCAGCAGCAAGAGCCAGAGAGGAAGAGTTGGAGAAGGAGACCAAAGATCTGAAGACAAAGACGAAAGTGAAGAAGGAAGAAAACGTTTCCCAGTGCTCTGATCTTCAGCTCCAGCCCGTGGAGAACATGATAGTGGAAAACGACTGGAAGGTGAAACGTGAAGCTCTGCAGGACCAGCTCATGGAGACAGAGGAGAAGTTGTCTGATGAGCAGGAAACAGTAAAATATCTGACTCAGCAGAACATTGAGCTTCAGGTACGTTACATCCGATCAATTTAGATTTGAAACTGTTTTTAGATTTATCTTCAAAAGCCAATTGTCTTTTATTTCTTCATGTTACTTTAAAGTTTAACAGAATTTAACAGCAGACGTTTGTAAATGACTAAAGTTCATTCAGCTGTGTGTCTTTGAATACATCTGAAGTTAGGATGTATATTTGTGTCTTTCAGTCACACGGACAGATGCTGTCTGAAGGAACTCAGGCCATCTGCCCAGTCATCCTGGAGGAAACTGGTCTAGCTGCTGAGAACGTTGCTCTAGCTGCTGAGAACGCAGCTCTAGCTCCCCAGAACGTTGCTCTAGCTGCTGAGAACACTGCTCTAGCTCCTGAGAACATTGCTCTAGTTGCTGAAATCACTGCTCTAGCTGCTGAGAAAGTTGCTCTAACTGCTAAAAACGCTGCTCTTACTGCTGAGAAAGGTGCTCAAGCTCCTGAGAACATTGCTCTAGCTGCTGAAATCACTGCTCTAACTGCTGAGAAAGTTGCTCTAACTGCTAATAACGCTGCTCAAGTTCCTGAGATCGCCGTTCTAATTATTGAGACCACTGCTCTAACTGCTGAGAAGGTTGCTCTAGCTGCTAAGAACGCTGCACTAAATGGAGTGAATCGTTTTCTGGAGAGGCAGCGGGATGTTTTGAATGCAGCTCTGGCTGAAGACAAGGGTGTAGTCAGAGCTGCTCTGGAAAAACAAAAGATTACACTGACAAAGCAGATAAACCCTTCTGCCTTAATGCTGTGTCAGGCCACATTCGACTTGGCCAACACGGAGAAGACTATGGAAACAGCAAGAGCCAGAGAGGAAGAGTTGGAGAAGGAGCTTGAAGATCTGAAGATGACGATGAAAGTGGAACAGGAAGCCAGCTTCAAACAGAGAGAGGATCTGATAAACCAGATCATAGTGACAGAGGAGAAGTTGTTTATTGAGCAGCAAGAAGGGAAAGTGACCCAGCAGAACATTGAGCTTCAGGTACGTTACATCAGATCATTTGAGATTTGAATTATATGGATTGTATTTTTGTTACATGTTTAGACTTTGAAGAAGGAAATGCAGAAACTTATGTTGACTCTGACTTTTCAGGAGCTTGCATTGAAGACCAAGGAGAACAAAGAGAAGGTCAAAAAGCAGAGGAAGCAGGAAAAGAAAGAGCAACTGGAGAGAGAGAAGAAGGAGAGAGAAGAACTGAAGAAGACAGAGAAGAAGGAGAAGAAGGAGAGGAAAGAAGTGAAGAAGAGAGAGAAGAAGGAGAGAGAGAAGAAAGAGAACGAGCGAGAACAACTTATAAAGAGAGAGAAGAAGGAGAGAGAGAAGAAGGAGAAGGAGGAGAAGGAGCGAGAAAAACTAATAAAGAAAGAGAAGAAGGAGAGAGAGAAGAAGGAGAAGGAGCTAGAAAAACTGATGAAGAGAGAGAAGGAAGAAAGATCTCATGCCACCTGCCTAGAGCTCGGCCGAACCCTCAGTACTGTCCTCCTGGTGAAACCTGGTTTAGCTCCAGAGATCGCTGCTCTAGCTGCTGAGAGCGCTGCTCTAGCTGCTGAGAAGGCCGCTGTAGCTCCTGACAAGGCTGCTCTAGCTGCTGAGAACGTTGCTCTCAAAACTGGAAACACTGCTCTAACTGCTGAGAACGCTGCTCTAGCTGCTGAGAACGTTGCTCTAGCTGCTGAAAACGTTGTTCTAACTGCTGCTCTAGCTGCTCTAGCTGCTGAGATCGCTGCTCTAACTGCTGAGAACGTTACTGTAGCTGCTGAGATCGCTGCTCTAGCTGCTGAGAACGTTGCTCAAGCTGCTGAGATCGCTGCTCTAGCTGCTGAGATCGCTTCTCTAGCTGCTGAGATCGCTGCTCAAGCTCCCGACATCGCTGCTCTAACTCCTGAGAAAGCTGCTCTAGCTGCTGAGATCGCTGCTCTAACTGCTGAGAACTCTGCACTAACTGGAGTAAATAGTCTTCTGGAGAGGCAGCGGGATGTTTTGATCGCAGCTCTGTCTGAAGACAATCCTGCAAAAATCGCTGCTCTGGCAAAACAAAAGATTACACTGACAAAGGAGATGGACTCTATTGCCTTAAAGCTGTGTCAGGCCACATTCGACTTGGCCAACACGGAGAACGCCCTGGAAACAGCAAGAGCCAGAGAGGAAGAGTTGGAGAAGGAGCTTGAAGATCTGAAGATGACGATGAAAGTGGAACAGGAAGCCAGCTTCAAACAGAGAGAGGATCTGATAAACCAGATCATAGTGACAGAGGAGAAGTTGTTTATTGAGCAGCAAGAAGGGAAAGTGACCCAGCAGAACATTGAGCTTCATGTACGTTACATCAGATCATTTTAGATTTGAATTATATGGATTGTATGTTTGTTTTAATGTTTAGACTTTGAAGAAGGAAATGCAGAAACTTATGTTGTCTCTGACTTTTCAGGAACTCGCATTGAAGACCGATGAGAACAAGGAGAAGGTCAGGGTGCGCAAAATGGCAAACGTGAACCCAAAAGCACGACACTAGAGCAGTCTTAGGACAGACAGTCGGAGGTAGCAAACAAATCCGCTAGGGAGCAGGCAAAACGGATATCCAATTGTGAGAGACAACGCACAGCAATGCAGTCTTCATCTCCTGATTCATCCTCTCGGACCGGCCATTTGATTGAGGATGGAACCCAGAGGATAGGCCCTGTCCAAAACCCAGAGGTGAATTGTGACCCCCAGTCAGAGACAATGTCACTGGGTTACTGTGCAGAGGAGGCGCCCATCCAGAGCAGTGGCCTTGATGGGCTGGATCCAAGCAGCTGCACGGAAGGAGTACAGACCAGGAGGTTGGTGTCGGCCACAGAGTCAATAAAGACTGAGACTGTGTTAGTCTGTCCTTTGCAGAAGAGCTGGGCGTGGAGAAGGGGCTGAGAGGGCATTTCAGAACTTGTGATGTGGCTCACCAGCGCCCTCGGAATTTCTGGTGAGCCCGGTCTTTTACCGGACAAGCTGACACATAGTGGCCTCCCTGCCCACAGTACATGCAGCAGTTCTCTGTACGGCGGCGCTGTCTTTCCACTGATGACAGCCGGGTCCTGCCGAATTGCATCGGCTCCGCTGGTTCGCTGGGAACGCTCGAGATCGATGCAAACGAGGAGTCAGAAGGTGGTGAGGGTTGACAGCTACGGTGACTACTCGTCACCGCCCTCTCTCGTCTCCGTTCCTGGAGACGTCCATCGATGCGGATAGCCGCTGCTATGACCGTGTCCAAATCAGCCGGAGGATCCCGTGCCGGCAGCTCATCCTTGATGACGTCAGAGAGACCATTGTAGAACGCGTCCGTTAGCGAGGAGGAATTCCAATCGCTCTCCGCAGCGAGAGTCCGGAAATCAATGGAATAATCCACCACCCGCCGACTCCCCTGGGCCAGGTTGAAAAGTCCACAAGCAGCCTCTCGGCCGGGGGTAGCATGGTCAAAAACCTTCCGGAGACCATCAGAGAAGGCTGACACGGAAGAACAGATCGCCGACTGCTTCTCCCACTCGGCGGTTCCCCAATCCCGTGCACGTCCCAAAAGCTGGGTGATCATAAAAGCCACTCTTGACCTCTCGGTGGGATATGTGAGAGGCTGTAGTTCAAAAGTCAACGAACAGAGAGTAAGGAAGGACCGGCAGGTACCTGGAGCTCCGAAGAACCGTTCGGGAGCGTTAAGGCGAGGTTCCGGGCCGGAGATAGCATGAGCGGGAAGACTGGCCGGCCATGAAACAGCCGGTAGCTGACGGACCTGTGCTAACCGCTGGAACTGGTCGTTGAAAGCCTCCAAATGTTGGTTGTGGCGTGCGGCAGCTTCTTGGAAAGCTTCTGCCATGGCGGTAAGCTGTCGCTCTTGTTGGTACAGAGCAGCAGCTTGTGCCACCATCTCTCTCCGGAGATTCTCAGAGTCGGCTGGGTTCATTTTTGGCCAGGGTGCGCAAAATGGCAAATGTGAACCCAAGAGCACGACACTAGAGCAGTCTTAGGAAAAGTTCTTGTTTAATGGATAATCAGGGAACGAAAGCCAGGCAGACAGTCAGAGGTAGCAAACAAATCCGATAGGGAGCAGGCAAAACAGGAATCCAGGGTCCAGAAGGCAGGTCAGACCGGAGATCAGGCAGAGCGATGAATCAAGGGATAACGCTGGAAGCTAGGACGAACACACTGGACGATCTGGCAGAGACTAATGATTGATATGTAGAGCGGGTGGGGCAGGTAATGGGATCCGTGAGACGAGGTGATGCAGAGCAGGGGGGAGTGGCCGAAATCTGAAATGACATGAGAAATAGTACATGCAAAAAATAAGATAAGACAATGAAAATGTTGAGAGCAGACTGAAGGACTCAGGAGCGCTCTTCAGGTCCATAACCCTCCCAGTCCACCAGATACTGGAAGCCTCTCACCCGCCGTCGGGACTTAATGAGACGATTAACGGTGTAAGCAGGACCCCCGTCAATAAGCCGGGGGGTTGGTGGGGTTCTCGAGGCGGGCTGAAGCTGGCTTTCTTTAACAGGTTTGAGCTTGGAGACAAGAAATGTTGGATGGACCCTCATGGACCGGGGAAGGCTTAATGGACACAGACGTCTTGACACCAGTGACTGAGCCAGCTCCTCATACACAACCACCACCTCAAATACTCAGAGGACACTGCGGCTCTGGCTCTGATCACAGACTTACATTATCACACTTCTGTGTTGGTTGGTTCATTGAAACTGAAACTGACGTCGTCATAATCATCATTATTATTATTGTAATAACTGTCGCTGCTCATTAAAAACATCTATACATATACAGATATCCAGTGTTGGGAGTAACGGCGTTTAAGTATAACGGCGTTACTAACGGAGTTCTTTTTCAGTAACGGAGTAATCTAATTAATTACCTTTGTCATCGTTACAACGCCGTTATCGTTATTGATAATGTAAAGTGGCGCGTTACTACAATTTGGTTGAATGAAGCGTGCGGTGTCATATTACACCCCAGCTGCGTGGAGAGAGCAGGGCGTGGGGATGACGACACCGTTGCAAACGCGATGATGATTGGCTGGGTGGGCGCGTGGATGCCCTGCTCACGCTGTCTCACTGCACGCTCTGACTACAGCTCAACACAGCGACAATGGCGACGAGCCAGGGAAATTCAAACTTCGCTGGCTGCGGTCACAGGAGTTAAAGGATAAGGCTAAGGCAAGTTTGCTGGCAGATTGCCGTAAAATTGTCCATGAAGAACCACAGCCAGGTACCAGCAGCACATCTTCACATCACACAGATTCAGCCAAAGAGAGCGATTTCTTTGCTCTTGAGGAGGATGAGGACACCTCTTCAGCAGAAAACCAGGTGGCAGACTATATTAGATCTTCAGAACAAAACTTAAACTCTCTGTGTGGATTTTCTCTCATCAAGAAAATGTCACTACGTTACAATGCTGCTACTCCATCTAGTGCACCTGTTGAGAGACTGTTCAGCCTGGGCAAACTTGTTTTCTCTCCGAAGAGGAACAGGCTGTCGGACAAAAGATTTGAAAAGCTTCTCCTCCTACGTTACAACCACTGGTTTAACTGTTAGATGAGAGGAGTATTTCAGTATAGATAGATTAATGCATTGATCATTTTCACTGAGAATGAACAACAAGTTAAGCTACATTGAGAGTTGGATAGTGCTCTGTTTATTGTGCAATAATATACAGGTTCAGAGAATTGCACTACTTAAAGGTCAAATTTTCGATTGTTTCTTTTACAGAGATTTGCACTATACTTAATGGCCAGATCTTCCTTTGTTACTTTTTACCCAAGTTTACATTTGCGTGTTTTGCACTTGATTGCAAAGTGTGAATAGCTGAATATTATTTATTTTTAACATTTCATTTTGTTACTGTTCTGAATATTTAAGAGTTGGATAGTGTTCTGTTTATTGTGCAATGGTATACAGGTTCAGAGAATTGCACTACTTAAAGGTCAAATTTTCGATTGTTTCTTTTTTACCCAAGTTTACTTTTTTGGGTATTTGGTTTTGTACTTGAATGCAAAGTGTGTGAATATTATTTTATTTTCAACATTTAATTTTGTTACTCTACTGAATATTTAAGAGTTGGATAGTGTTATGTTTATTGTGCAATGGTATACAAGTACAGATAATGGCACTACTTAATGGCCAGATTTTCCTTTGTTTCTTTTTACCCAAGTTTACATTTGCACTTGAATTTTATTTTCAATATTTATTTTTATATGTTTTAATTCTATGCATCATATGGCAGGCTGCAATCTATTGAGTTCAAATAAATACCAAATGTTCTAAAATACTGTATATAGTGTTTTTATTCTTCAATCAGTTAATATAAACATCTTTGACGTTAAGATGTTACAGAACGTAACAGCGTTATAAAACATGAAAAATAACGCCACAGTTACTTTGCTGAGTAACTAATTACTCTAACAATGTGGTAACTGAGTTACTAACTCAATTACTTTTTGGGAGAAGTAATTTGTAACTGTAACTAATTACTTTTTAGAAGTAACTTGACCAACACTGCAGATATCGCTGTCATTGTTTTTTGGTGATAACGAGTCTGTCAGCAGAATGGTTACACAAGTAGTCTCTGTCTCTCAGAGACTGGATATAAAGATGATCAGTGACTGTATATGCAGACCATCATAAAGTGGATCATTGTCTCCTAGAAGACATTCAGCAAATACCTGTTAAATGTCTAAAATACACTGATTTTAAGTACGTTTGGTCTTCACCAACTTCTTAGATAAATCAGGGCTCCATAACCAATGGTCCAGCGCCGGCAAAATAACATATTTAATGAGTAAAGAATTAGTGTAAATATGTTGACATTTCATATGTTCACCGTCATCTCATCATGAGAGAGAGAGAGTTCAAAGTGAGAGTCAATCAGCATTCACATTGTGCTTATCTCTGTACAGTCACAGAACTACTCACATTAACAGCTCTGTTTGTTTATGTTGGATGTGAATGAATCAGAAGAAGTTCTGAGAATCTGATATTCCTTCAGAAACTTGGTACTTCCACCTCGATTCAATTCACACAATTCAGTGTTTGTCCTTTGTTTGTGTCTGTTAAGTCTTTACCACCCTACATGTTAAAGGACTGTTTCCTGTAGACTTCAGACAGGGCTTTGATGTGTCAGTCCAGGTCACATGACAAAGACAACTGTTCTTTATTTCACCTTTAGAAACAGCTCAAAGACGATTCACTCGCCCAAACACATGAAGGAAAAAACATTCTCAACAGAATCAGACTCAACAACCGTTACGTAGACGACAGCTGCACGAGAATCTTCTTTCTGAAAACGTCCTTAAAGCATCACACACGACGTCAGTAGACCAGCGCTTCACAGCAAATATACTTAACAACAACTCTGTTACACTGGATCCCCTGCGTTCATACGATAACATAAGATAAGATAAGATAACATTCAATAACATATAATAAGATAAGATTATCTTTATTGATCCACACACCAGGGAAATTCAGATCATCCAACATGAAGAGGATCAACTGCTCAAGAGACAAAGTAGGTTTTGTTCCAAGCAGGAGAGACTTCAGGTTAAACAGTTTTTAGTTTTATATTCAAAACACAATTGTCTTTTAATTCTTCATCTAACTTTACTGTAGTCTAAACATTTTTAGAAGCAAATGTGTGTAAATAACTAAAATTCATTCAGCTCTGTGTCTTTGAATGTATCTGAAGTTAGGACGGGACAGTGTTTTAACCTGGTATGTGTTGTGCAATAATGCGTTAAAAGTGATACCATAAAACGGTGTGCCTTTCGACATTCAATAAATGTGGTTATCAAAATAAAATATAAAACATTAATATTGAAAATATTAATATTAAATCATGACTTTAGTAAGTTAAAGTTACCTCGGGGCACCACCCTTCAAAGGAAGGGAAAAGATAGCCAATTTATTGATTAAGATTAGTCTCATTAAGGTCTAGTTCAATTAGAAATCTCAATATTTACTATTAAAGATTTTATAATGAACAGTGAAGGTTATGGAGTTCTTGACAGTGGAGAGGTTGGCAAAATTCACTTATGCAACATTTATGAAAGAACATTTGCGAAAAAAAAACATTTATTATGAATATAATAAAGTGTAAAAAACTCAAATTACTAACTAAACAAAGATGTGTATGTGTTTATGTAAATCAGGGTGCTCTCAAAATGGCGGTTGGCCAAAGTTCACACCTTCAAAATGGTCGCTGACCCCCTAAAGTAATTATGAAGCCCAGATTTGTTACCGATCCTTGGAAAGGGGAAAAGGAAGTTGCAGTTCTGTTCTGTGAAGTCTCCGGGCTGGTCGTAAGGTTTCGGTCTTAACAGTCCTCTTAAGCTGTGGGGCTCAGTTGCCAGTTGAAGTTCTAATGCAGGACATTGAGTCGCTACTAGGAGCTTGTAGAGCTTGGTTTGAGAGGAGGTTTCCTTGAGAAGATGAGCTGGAAGCTAGACCTTTGCGCTCCTCTCGTAGATTTGGATGCGAAGCCTTCCTCCTGGAAGGTTGATGGAAAGAGACAGGAGAGGGGGAGAAGTGGCCTTATATTGGCCCGGTGACCTCACAGGTCATGGGGCCAGACTGACCAATTGGAGTTGACCCTAGTGGCTTTTTCCCTCCTCTGGGTGAAGCTGCCGGAACAAAAGGACATGAAGCATTCTGGGAGACTGAGTTCCTTGGCTTTCTCAAGAACAAAGACACATGCTGTTTTCAGGCATTTGACGACACATTTAGGCCGAAGAGGAGGCCTGTGGTTCCACAAAAACCATGTCCCAACGTATATGTACATTTGTGTCTTTCAGTCATTTGGACAGATGCTGTCTGAAGGAACTCAGGTCTTCCTCCAAGCCGCCCGCCGAGTCCTCCGCCGAGTCCTCCACCGAGTCCTCTGCTTTGCCCCAGCAGCAAGAGCCAGAGAGGAAGAGTTGGAGAAGGAGACCAAAGATCTGAAGACAAAGATGAAAGTGAAGTTGGAAGAAAACTTCTACCTGAGCTCTGATCTTCAGCTCCAGCCCGTGGAGAACATGATATTGATAAACGACTGGAAAGTGAAATGTGAAGCTCTGCAGGACCAGCTCATGGAGACAGAGGAGAAGTTGTCTGATGAGCAGGAAGAAGTAAAATATCTGACCCAGCAGATCATTGAGCTTCAGGTACGTTACATCCGATCAATTTAGAATTAAAACTGTTTTTAGTTTTATCTTCAAAACCCAATTGTCTTTTATTTCTTTATGTTACTTTACAGTAGTTTTACAGAACTTAACAGCAGATGTTTGTAAATGACTAAAGTTCATTCAGCTGTGTGTCTTTGAATACATCTGAAGTTAGGATGTATATTTGTGTCTTTCATTCACACGGACAGATGCTGTCTGAACATGAGTTCTTCCGCCAAGACCTCCCCCGAGACCATGAGAACTCAGAGAGGGAGAACAGGGAGCTGGCTGCTGAGAACGTTGCTCTAGCTGCTGAGAACGTTGCTCTATCTGGAGTCAACAGTGCTCTGGAGAGGCAGCTGGATGCTTTAAAAGCAGTTCTGACTCAAGACAATGCTGCAGCAGGAGCTGCTCTGGAAAAACAAAAGACAGCACTGACGAAGCAGAAACACTGTATAACCTCACAGCTGTTTCAGGCCAGAGACGACTTGGTCAACATGGAGAAGTCTATGGACACAGCAAGAGCCAGAGAAGGAGAGTTGGAGAAGGAGCTCAAACATCTGAAGATGATGATGAAAGTGCAGGAGGAAGAAAACTTCTCCCTGAGCGCTAATCTTCAGCTCCAGCACCTGGAGAACGTGATAGTGGAAAATGACTGGAAGGTGAAATGTGAAGCTCTGCAGGACCATCTCATGGAGTCAGAGGAGAAGCTGAGGTGCAGCCTCCTGGAGCAGGAGGCCAGCTTCCAGCCGAGAGAGGATCTGATGAACCAGATCATGGAGAAACAGGAGAAGTTTTCTGCTGAGCAGGAAGAGGTAAAACACCTGACTCAGCAGAACATTGAGCTTCATTTACGTTACATCGGATCCTTTTAGATTTGAAACTGTTTTTTTAGTTTTATATTCGAAACACAATTCTCTTTTATTTCTTCATCTTACTTTACTGTAGTTTTGCAGAATTTAACAGCAGACATGTGTTAATGTATTAACTTCTTTCAGCTCTGTGTCTTTGAATATATCTGAAGATAGGAAGTTTATTTGTGTCTTTCAGTCACTTGGACGAGGGCAGTCTGAAAACGATCAGGCCCTCAGCCGAACCCTCTGCCTTGCCCTGGAGGAATCCCAGAGGGAGAAGGAGCACCAGGCTGCTGAGAACAATGCTCTGGAGGTGCAGATCATCTCTGCTGCCTCACAGATGAGTCAGACCAGAGACGACTTGGTCAACATGGTGAAGTATGTGGACACAGCACGAGCCAGAGTGGAAGAGTTGGAGAAGGAGCTAGAAAATCTGAGGTCAACGGTGAAAGTGAAGGAGGAAGAAAACTTCTCCCGGATCATTGAGACAGAGGAGAAGCTGAAGTGCAGCGTCCTGGAACAGGAGGCCAGCGTCCAGCAGAGAGAGGATCTGACCAACCAGATCAGAGAGACACAGGAAAAGCTGTGTACTACGCTGATGAACGCCGTGAAAAAAGAGAAAGAGATGGAGGAAGAAGTAAAACTCCTGATCCTGCAGAACATTGAGCTTCAGGTACTTTACATGAGATCAGTGTAGATTTGAATTATATGGATTGTAGGTCTGACTCATGTTTTGACTTTGAAGAAGAAACTTACGATGTCTCTGACTTTTCAGGAGCTCACCTTGAAGACCAATGAGTACAAGGAGAAGGTCAAAAAGGAGGAGAAGGACATGAAAGAGAAGAGGAAGCAGGAGAAGGAGAGAGAGGAACTGAAGTATAAAGAGAGAAGAAGGAGAGAGAAGGGACAGAGAGAAGGAAGATGAAGATGTTCCCCAGTTTTCTCTGTCTTCTTTCAGTCCTTCACTTTAACTTGTCTTACTTTCTTGCTTGCTCTCCCTTTTCTAAGACATTCGTCAAACAGTTTGCTCAAAAAATCCCCAAAACAGCCCAAAATAAATAAATGGGAGTCAAGGTCTCTCAGATGGGGTTAGGGTCAGCTGCAGTCGACCTTACAAGTCTCGAGACTTTACAGAGAAACACAATATCTACCAACTACTTGTTATACTTAACCTACAAATGTGTGTGTGTCTCCTGTTTCATGCATTGTACTAATATAGTTAATTCGTTTTTATTGTCCTGAAAAACAGAAATTCCATTTCACAGCACTGCACATTCCCCTACCATCACATCCCATGAAACAAACGGCAGAGTAACAACTTGTGTAAAATGTAACACAACGTGTAAAAACAACGCGATACCTGTGGTTGACCAACCAACACAGAAGTGTGATAATGTAAGTCTGTGATCAGAGCCAGAACCTCAGAGTCCTCTGAGTGTGTGAGGAGCTGGCTCAGTCACTGGTGTAAAGACAAGACGTCTCCGTCTGTGTCCATGACGTGTCCGACTCCCTCTGCCGCCATCTTTACAGGTTTGAGTTTAAATCGCATTGAGATTAGCTTGTACAAAATATGTTATAATAACTTTTTATATGATGTGTGTGTTGGATTTTTATATAGAAATAATATTCTAGCTTAACATGCTACAGCGATGCTAAAGCTAATGCTAATGATACTGAGGTGGTGCAACCTATGGTGTTAACATAGCACATGTCAAGTAACTGCAATCCTATTTGCCGGCTCGATGGAATAAAACAGAAGTGTTTGTCCTTTGTTTGTGTCTGTTAAGTCTTTACCACCCTACATGTTAAAGGACTGTTTCCTGTAGACTTCAGACAGGGCTTTGATGTGTCAGTCCAGGTCACATGACAAAGACAACTGTTCTTTGATGTCACCTATAGAAACAGCTCAAAGCCAAATACTTTACAACAACTCTGTTTCACTAGATCCCCTGTGTTCATACAATACGATAAGATAAGATAAGATTATCGTTATTGATCCACATCACCAGGGAAATTCAGTTCATCCAACATGGAGAGGGTCAACTGCTCCAAAGACAAAGTAAGTCTTCAGAAGCAGACGTGGTTAAATGACTAACGTTCATTCTGCTATATATCTGATATATCTGATGTTAGGACGGGACAGTGTTTTTACCTGGCATGTGTATATTTGTGTCTTTCAGACATTTGGACAATCGCTGTCTGAAGGAACTCAGGGCTTCTTCCAAGCCGCCGGCCGAGTCCTCCGCCGAGCCCTCCACTTGGCCCCAGCAACCAGAAACGTAGATTTGGGGAATATCCAAGATAAGATAAAGAGGAAAGTGAGGGGGGAAGGAAACTTGACTTCGTGCTCTGATCTTCATATCCAGCCTGGGGAGAACGTGGAAGGCAGCTGGAAGGTGAAATGTGAAGCTCTGCACAGCCAGCTCATGGAGACACAGGAGCAGTTGTTTATTGAGCAGGAAAAAGTAAAACACCTGACCCAGCAGAACATAGAGCTTCAGGTACGTTACATCCGATCATTTTAGATTTGAATCATATGGATTTTAGGTTTGTTTCATGTTTTGTCTTTGAAGAAGAAAATGCAGAAACTTCTGTCGTCTTTTCAGGAACTCGCATTGAAGGTTAAATAAAAGTAGAAGAAGCAGGAGAAGAAGGAGAGAGAAGAACTGAAGAAGGAACACACCATCCAGCAGTGATGGTGTAAAACATCCCTTTTCTCCATTTCCCTCTTTCTCATCTCTCTTTTCTCTCCGTCACCTGACCTTGTCTTACTTTCTTACTTGCTCATCATTTAGACTCTGTTCATTCTGGACCTAAGTGACTTTGTTATTTTATTGTCATATTTTGATGTGAACTTGTTTACAGCATAACGACCACAGGAGTAACTGTGTTTCTTGATAGGGCGCATTGGGCTGGTTTTTAAACACATAGTATTACTATATTACTATAGTATTACACTACTGTATTAAGATGTATTCAACAGCTTTATGTTTGTATGAACATCAATTTATTCAGCACAAGTTTGATGTCATTTGTTTTCTTGTTCTGCTGATATATGAGTCATTATTAAAATATGATTTTTAAAAACATGAGATAGAGTGTTTATTTCTTCTCTCTCTCTCTCTCTCTCCCTCTCTCTCTCTCTCTCTCTCTCTCTCTCTCTTAAGATTTAGTTGCTTTCCTTTAGCTATGAATTGTTTGAATTTAATAGAGGTTGAAAAAAGTACCAAGTTCCTGAAGGAATATCAGACTCGGTCGGGAATGTTTTTCTGAGACATTCGACAAACAGTTTGCGCAAAAATTATTAAAAACAGCCCAAAATAAATGAATGGGAGTCAAGGTCTCTTGCCCATTTAGAGCGAGAGTGGAGCAGGACAGTTTCTCAGCTACTGTTTGTGTGTTGCTCTCAAAGCCACTCATGGAAGTTGTCACACACGTGTGAGCTTCGCAGAAATGTCAATATGAAATATATCAGAACTAAACCTTTGGCTGAATCCATTTTTTATACTTTAGTTCTCTGTTGCCTCTCTCCATTGGGTCTAATGCAAAGATTGAGAGGAAATTTGTGGAAATCAGTGAAACTTTTCTACCTGGAACCCACGGCCCCATTTCTGAACTCTAAGCAATAATGATTCTCACAATGTCATTATTTCACAGATAGGACTTGTAGGTTCACAGCAGGTTCACAGGAGGTTCTCAGGAGGTTCAGAGGAGGTTCTCAGGAGGTTCAGAGGAGGTTCTACAGGAGGTTCTATAGGAGGTTCTCAGGAGGTTCTACAGGAGGTTCTACAGGAGGTTCACAGGAGGTTCACAGGAGGTTCACAGGAAGTTCACAGGAGGTTCTCAGGAGGTTCACAGGAGGTTCACAGGAGGTTCTACAGGAGGTTCTACAGGAGGTTATCAGGAGGTTCTACAGGAGGTTCTACAGGAGGTTCACAGGAGGTTCTCAGGAGGTTCATGGGAGGTTCACAGGAGGTTCTACAGGAGGTTCTACAGGAGGTTCACAGGAGGTTCACAGGAGGTTCTATAGGAGGTTCACAGGAGGTTCCACAGGAGGTTCTCAGGAGGTTCTACAGGAGGTTCTACAGGAGGTTCACAGGAGGTTCACAGGATGTTCTACAGGAGGTTATACAGGAAGTTCACAGGAAGTTCTCAGGAGGTTCTACAGGAGGTTCTACAGGAGGTTCTACAGGAGGTTCACAGGAGGTTCACAGGAGGTTCTCAGGAGGTTCTACAGGAAGTTCTCAGGAGGTTCTACAGGAGGTTCTACAGGAGGTTCTACAGGAGGTTCTCAGGAGGTTCTACAGGAGGTTCTACAGGAAGTTCTACAGGAGATTCTACAGGAGGTTCTACAGGAGGTTCTACAGGAAGTTCTACAGGAGATTCTACAGGAGATTCTACAGGAGGTTCTACAGAAAGTTATACATGAGGTTCTACAGGAGGTTCTACAGGAGGTTCACAGGAGGTTCACAGGAAATTCACAGGAGGTTCTCAGGAGGTTCACGGGAGGTTCAAAGGAGGTTCAACAGGAGGTTCTACAGGAGGTTCTCAGGACGTTCTACAGGAGGTTCTACAGGAGGTTCACAGGAGGTTCACAGAAAGTTCACAGGAGGTTCTCAGGAGGTTCACGGGAGGTTCAAAGGAGGTTCAAAGGAGGTTCTACAGGAGGTTATCAGGAGGTTCTACAGGAGGTTCTACAGGAGGTTCACAGGAGGTTCTCAGGAGGTTCACGGGAGGTTCACAGGAGGTTCTACAGGAGGTTCTACAGGAAGTTCACAGGAGGTTCTACAGGAGGTTCACAGGAGGTTCTACAGGAGGTTCTCAGGAGGTTCTACAGGAGGTTCTACAGGAGGTTCACAGGAGGTTCACAGGAGGTTCTACAGGAGGTTCTACAGGAGGTTCACAGGAGGTTCACAGGAAGTTCACAGGAGGTTCTCAGGAGGTTCACGGGAGGTTCAAAGGAGGTTCTACAGGAGGTTCTACAGGAGGTTATCAGGAGGTTCTACAGGAGGTTCTACAGGAGGTTCACAGGAGGTTCTCAGGAGGTTCACGGGAGGTTCACAGGAGGTTCTACAGGAGGTTCTACAGGAAGTTCACAGGAGGTTCACAGGAGGTTCTACAGGAGGTTCACAGGAGGTTCTACAGGAGGTTCTCAGGAGGTTCTACAGTAAGTTCTCAGGAGGTTCTACAGGAGGTTCTACAGGAGGTTCTACAGGAGGTTCTCAGGAGGTTCTACAGGAGGTTCTACAGGAAGTTCTACAGGAGATTCTACAGGAGATTCTACAGGAGGTTCTACAGGAAGTTCTACAGGAGATTCTACAGGAGGTTCTACAGGAGGTTCACAGGAGGTTCTACAGGAGGTTATACAGTAGGTTCACAGGAAGTTCTCAGGAGGTTCTACAGGAGGTTCACAGGAGGTTCTACAGGAGGTTCACAGGAAGTTCTCAGGAGGTTTTACAGGAGATTCTACAGGAGGTTCACAGGAGGTTCACAGGAGGTTCTCAGGAGGTTCTACAGGAAGTTCTCAGGAGGTTCTACAGGAGGTTCTACAGGAGGTTCTACAGGAGGTTCTCAGGAGGTTCTACAGGAGGTTCTACAGGAAGTTCTACAGAAGATTCTACAGGAGGTTCTACAGGAGGTTCTACAGGAAGTTCTACAGGAGATTCTACAGGAGGTTCTACAGGAGGTTCTCAGGAGGTTCTACAGGAGGTTCTACAGGAGGTTCACAGGAGATTCACAGGAGGTTCTCAGGAGGTTCTACAGGAAGTTCTCAGGAGGTTCTACAGGAGGTTCTACAGGAGGTTCTACTGGAGGTTCTCAGGAGGTTCTACAGGAGGTTCTACAGGAAGTTCTACAGGAGATTCTACAGGAGATTCTACAGGAGGTTCTACAGGAAGTTCTACAGGAGATTCTACAGGAGGTTCACAGGAGGTTCACAGGAGGTTCTACAGGAGGTTCTATAGGAGGTTCTCAGGAGGTTCTACAGGAGGTTCACAGGAGGTTCTACAGGAGGTTCTACTGGAGGTTCACAGGAGTTTCTACAGGAGGTTCACAGGAGGTTCACAGGAGGTTCTCAGGAGGTTCACAGGAGGTTCACAGGAGGTTCTACAGGAGGTTCACAGGAGGTTCTACAGGAGGTTCTACAGGAGGTTCTACTGGAGGTTCTACAGGAGGTTCTACATGAGGTTCTACAGGAGGTTCTACAGGAGGTTCACAGGAGGTTCACAGGAAATTCACAGGAGGTTCTCAGGAGGTTCACGGGAGGTTCAAAGGAGGTTCAACAGGAGGTTCTACAGGAGGTTCTCAGGAGGTTCTACAGGAGGTTCTACAGGAGGTTCACAGGAGGTTCTCAGGAGGTTCACGGGAGGTTCAAAGGAGGTTCTACAGGAGGTTCTACAGGAGGTTATCAGGAGGTTCTACAGGAGGTTCTACAGGAGGTTCACAGGAGGTTCTCAGGAGGTTCACGGGAGGTTCACAGGAGGTTCTACAGGAGGTTCTACAGGAAGTTCACAGGAGGTTCACAGGAGGTTCTACAGGAGGTTCACAGGAGGTTCTACAGGAGGTTCTCAGGAGGTTCTACAGTAAGTTCTCAGGAGGTTCTACAGGAGGTTCTACAGGAGGTTCTACAGGAGGTTCTCAGGAGGTTCTCAGGAGGTTCACGGGAGGTTCACAGGAAGTTCACAGGAGGTTCTCAGGAGGTTCACGGGAGGTTCAAAGGAGGTTCTACAGGAGGTTCTACAGGAGGTTATCAGGAGGTTCTACAGGAGGTTCACAGGAGGTTCTCAGGAGGTTCACGGGAGGTTCACAGGAGGTTCTACAGGAGGTTCTACAGGAAGTTCACAGGAGGTTCACAGGAGGTTCTACAGGAGGTTCACAGGAGGTTCTACAGGAGGTTCTCAGGAGGTTCTACAGTAAGTTCTCAGGAGGTTCTACAGGAGGTTCTACAGGAGGTTCTCAGGAGGTTCTACAGGAGGTTCTACAGGAAGTTCTACAGGAGATTCTACAGGAGATTCTACAGGAGGTTCTACAGGAAGTTCTACAGGAGATTCTACAGGAGGTTCTACAGGAGGTTCACAGGAGGTTCTACAGGAAGTTATACAGTAGGTTCACAGGAAGTTCTCAGGAGGTTCTACAGGAGGTTCACAGGAGGATCTACAGGAGGTTCACAGGAAGTTCTCAGGAGGTTTTACAGGAGATTCTACACGAGGTTCACAGGAGGTTCACAGGAGGTTCTCAGGAGGTTCTACAGGAAGTTCTCAGGAGGTTCTACAGGAGGTTCTACAGGAGGTTCTACAGGAGGTTCTCAGGAGGTTCTACAGGAGGTTCTACAGGAAGTTCTACAGAAGATTCTACAGGAGGTTCTACAGGAGGTTCTACAGGAAGTTCTACAGGAGATTCTACAGGAGGTTCTACAGGAGGTTCTCAGGAGGTTCTACAGGAGGTTCTACAGGAGGTTCACAGGAGATTCACAGGAGGTTCTCAGGAGGTTCTACAGGAAGTTCTCAGGAGGTTCTACAGGAGGTTCTACAGGAGGTTCTACTGGAGGTTCTCAGGAGGTTCTACAGGAGGTTCTACAGGAAGTTCTACAGGAGATTCTACAGGAGATTCTACAGGAGGTTCTACAGGAAGTTCTACAGGAGATTCTACAGGAGGTTCTACAGGAGGTTCTACAGGAGGTTCTACAGGAAGTTCTACAGGAGATTCTACAGGAGGTTCTACAGGAGGTTCACAGGAGGTTCTACAGGAGGTTATACAGGAGGTTCACAGGAAGTTCTCAGGAGGTTCTACAGGAGGTTCTACAGGAGGTTCTACAGGAGGTTCTACAGGAGGTTCACAGGAAGTTCTCAGGAGGTTTTACAGGAGGTTCTACAGGAGGTTCACAGGAGGTTCACAGGAGGTTCTCAGGAGGTTCTACAGGAAGTTCTCAGGAGGTTCTACAGGAGGTTCTTCAGGAGGTTCTACAGGAGGTTCTCAGGAGGTTCTACAGGAGGTTCTACAGGAAGTTCTACAGGAGATTCTACAGGAGGTTCTACAGGAGGTTCTACAGGAAGTTCTACAGGAGATTCTACAGGAGGTTCTACAGGAGGTTCTACAGGAGGTTCTACAGGAACTTCTACAGGAGATTCTACAGGAGATTCTACAGGAGGTTCTACAGGGAGTTATACAGGAGATTCTACAGGAGGTTCTACAGGAGGTTCTACAGGAGGTTCACAGGAGATTCACAGGAGGTTCTCAGGAGGTTCTACAGGAAGTTCTACAGGAGATTCTACAGGAGGTTCTACAGGAGGTTCTCAGGAGGTTCTACAGGAGGTTCTCCAGGAAGTTCTACAGGAGATTCTACAGGAGATTCTACAGGAGGTTCTACAGGAAGTTCTACAGGAGATTCTACAGGAGGTTCTACAGGAGGTTCTACAGGAGATTCTACAGGAGGTTCTACAGGAGGTTCTACAGGAGGTTCTACAGGAAGTTCTACAGGAGATTCTACAGGAGGTTCTACAGGAGGTTCTACAGGAGGTTCTACAGGAAGTTCTACAGTCACTGATCATCTTCATATACAGTCACTGATCATCTTTATATACAGTTACTGATCATCTTTATATACAGTCACTGTTCTCTTTATATACAGTCACTGATCATCTTTATATACAGTCACTGATCATCTTTATATACAGTTACTGATCATCTTTATATACAGTCACTGATCATCTTTATATACAGTCACTGAACCTCTTTATATACAGTCACTGATCATCTTTATATACAGTCACTGATCATCTTTATATACAGTCACTGATCATCTTCATATACAGTCACTGATCATCTTTATATACAGTCACTGATCATCTTTATATACAGTCACTGATCATCTTTATATATAGTCACTGATCATCTTTATATATAGTCACTGATCATCTTTATATACAGTCACTGATCCTCTTTATATACAGTAACTGTACATCTTTATATACAGTCACTGATCATCTTTATATACAGTCACTGATCATCTTTATATACAGTCACTGATCCTCTTTATATACAGTAACTGTACATCTTTATATACAGTCACTGATCATCTTTATATACAGTCACTGATCATCTTTATATACAGTCACTGATCATCTTTATATACAGTCACATGTACAAACACTCATGTTCTTACAGACCTTTAAATGTGTGTTGGAATGTTTGCAGCCGTGTCCTCTTTCTAATCCCGGCTGGTTCTATCAAAGTTTTGCCTGCGATTGTGTTTTGAGTTTTTCATTAAAAACATGCACATGATTGGTTCTGCTCAGGGGGCGGGACTTGGCCTGCAGCCCGCCGCTGTCCGTCAATCTGCCGCCTTCGTCTCTCGCCAGGACCCGCCCACCCGGCTGACACATTGATTAAGCTGTTTGATTGGCTGTTTAACTGGAACACATTTCAGCTTGTACTTTCTCAAACTGTCAGAGCTGCTGGAAAGCAGATGCTGCACCCCCCACCCCACCCCCACCCCCACCCCCACCCCCCCCCGACTCATCTCTGAAGGACACATGCTAATGTCTGAGTTGTTAAAGTCATCTGAACAAACAGATTAGCAAAGCTGCAGAAGTTGGAATACATCTGCTGTCAGTCACTTTGTCATGTATAGAAAAATACAAGGTGCGTGTTTGGGTCAAAGTGCAAAGACACAAAGACACAAAGACACAAAGACACAAAGACACAAAGACACAAAGACACAAAGACACAAAGACACAAAGACACAAAGACACAAAGACACAAAGACACAAAGACACAAAGACACATACATAATCTATAGAAGTGTTCCTCTGAGGGTCGCAGATGGAACAGTCTCAGCGACTTTGGGCGAGAGTCAGAGACGTCAGTATATTGCAGGACGGACATAGAGAGACAACAGGTGGCGTTGGCTGAGGGGTCGAGCGGTTGTCCTCTAACCAGAAGGTCGTCAGTCCGATCCCCAGTCTTCACCATCTGTTTGCCTCAGTGTATGAAAAAGGTGCTGCTAATAGATGCACTGTATGAATGTATGTGTGAATGGTTCTGAAGATGAGAATACAAATCAATTTAATTAAATGTACCGAGAAGACCTAGACAGACATGAACACAAGGACGAGCCCGACCGGACCAGGTGTGGAGAGGCTTCCTCAGGAGGTTCTCAGGAGGCTCTACTGGAGGTTCACAGGAGTTTCTACAGGAGGTTCACAGGAGGTTCTCAGGAGGCTCTACAGGAGGTTCACAGGAGTTTCACAGGAGGTTCTCAGGAGGTTCTACAGGAAGTTCACAGGAGGTTCTACTGGAGGTTCTACAGGAGATTCTACAGGAGGTTCTACAGGAGGTTCACAGGAGGTTCTCAGGAGGTTCACAGGAGGTTCACAGGAGGTTCTACAGGAGGTTCTACTGGAGGTTCACAGGAGTTTCTACAGGAGGTTCACAGGAGGTTCACAGGAGGTTCTCAGGAGGTTCACAGGAGGTTCACAGGAGGTTCTACAGGAGGTTCACAGGAGGTTCACAGGAGGTTCTCAGGAGGTTCACAGGAGGTTCACAGGAGGTTCTACAGGAGGTTCACAGGAGGTTCACAGGAGGCTCTACAGGAGGTTCTACTGGGGGTTCACAGGAGGTCCTACAGGAGATTCTACAGGAGGTTCTACAGGAGGTTCACAGGAGGTTCTACAGGAGGTTCACATGAGGTTCTACAGGAGGTTCTACAGGAGGTTCTCAGGAGGTTCTACAGGAGGTTCACAGGAGGTTCTACAGGAGGTTCTACAGGAGGTTCTACATAAGGCTCTACTGGAGGTTCACAGGAGGATCTACAGGAGGTTCTACTGGAGGTTCTACAGGAAGTTCACAGGAGGTTCTACTGGAGGTTCTACAGGGGATTCTACAGGAGGTTCTACAGGAGGTATACAGGAGGTTCTACAGGAGGTTCTACAGGAGGTTCTACTGGAGGTTCTACAGGAAGTTCACAGGAGGCTCTACAGGAGGTTCTACAGGAGGTTCTACTAGAGGTTCTACTGGAGGTTCTACTGGAGGTTCACAGGAGTTTCTACAGGAGGTTCACAGGAGGTTCTCAGGAGGCTCTACAGGAGGTTCACAGGAGTTTCACAGGAGGTTCTCAGGAGGTTCTACAGGAAGTTCACAGGAGGTTCTACTGGAGGTTCTACAGGAGATTCTACAGGAGGTTCTACAGGAGGTTCACAGGAGGTTCTCAGGAGGTTCACAGGAGGTTCACAGGAGGTTCTACAGGAGGTTCTACTGGAGGTTCACAGGAGTTTCTACAGGAGGTTCACAGGAGGTTCACAGGAGGTTCTCAGGAGGTTCACAGGAGGTTCACAGGAGGTTCTACAGGAGGTTCACAGGAGGTTCACAGGAGGTTCTCAGGAGGTTCACAGGAGGTTCACAGGAGGTTCTACAGGAGGTTCACAGGAGGTTCACAGGAGGCTCTACAGGAGGTTCTACTGGGGGTTCACAGGAGGTCCTACAGGAGATTCTACAGGAGGTTCTACAGGAGGTTCACAGGAGGTTCTACAGGAGGTTCACATGAGGTTCTACAGGAGGTTCTACAGGAGGTTCTCAGGAGGTTCTACAGGAGGTTCACAGGAGGTTCTACAGGAGGTTCTACAGGAGGTTCTACATAAGGCTCTACTGGAGGTTCACAGGAGGATCTACAGGAGGTTCTACAGGAGGTTCTACAGGAGGTTCTACTGGAGGTTCTACAGGAAGTTCACAGGAGGTTCTACTGGAGGTTCTACAGGGGATTCTACAGGAGGTTCTACAGGAGGTCCTACAGGAGATTCTACAGGAGGTTCTACAGGAGGTTCACAGGAGGTTCTACAGGAGGTTCACATGAGGTTCTACAGGAGGTTCTACAGGAGGTTCTCAGGAGGTTCTACAGGAGGTTCACAGGAGGTTCTACAGGAGGTTCTACAGGAGGTTCTACATAAGGCTCTACTGGAGGTTCACAGGAGGATCTACAGGAGGTTCTACAGGAGGTTCTACAGGAGGTTCTACTGGAGGTTCTACAGGAAGTTCACAGGAGGTTCTACTGGAGGTTCTACAGGGGATTCTACAGGAGGTTCTACAGGAGGTATACAGGAGGTTCTACAGGAGGTTCTACTGGAGGTTCTACAGGAAGTTCACAGGAGGTTCTACTGGAGGTTCTACAGGAGATTCTACAGGAGGTTCTACTGGAGGTTCTACAGGAGATTCTACAGGAGATTCTACAGGAGGTTCTACAGGAGGTATACAGGAAGATATAGATTCAAACAAGGATTTTAGGTTCCTTGTAATAGTTTAAGGGATTAAAAGTGGGTTGGGTTTAATTCAGTCACACAGACATCATTGCTGATTGATGTTGACTGATCAGATTTTGATATCATTATCATCACCATCACCTTTGTCATCTTCATCTTCATCTTCATCATCGTCCTGAGACTGCTGCACCTCAGCTCCCACTTTTCCTTTACTCTACTGTCACCCTGTGGCTACAGATGGAACTGCACTCTGGGAGAGAAAAAGCTTCTATGTAATATTAATTCCAATCTAATTTATTTTTCTGTAGAGCCAAACTAAAATTATAGATTTTTACTTATTCCATTAAAATGTTTCTCATATGTCTTAGTTTTAAATGCTTTATTGTCTTTATAAACAGTCCCTCAGTGATCTGCATCATGGTTCTGGTTTTGTCTGCAGGGTTGAAGGTTCCACTCCCTCAACAGTTTGATGGGCGGAGCCATCTGCTGCTGGTTCGGCTCATTGACATTGTGCTGCAGCTCATTCAGTCCCAGGGGATTCTGGGAAAGTGGACGAGAGGTTTGTTTTTACGGCTCATTGTCTCGGGTCTTGTTCTCAGTGAGGAGACGATCACTGGCTTCACAGATTGTACAATTTAAATGTTATTATCCCTGATGGACCCGAGGTGTTGTGGTGAAGCAGGATCGACCTTCGGAGTGAAACAGTTTTTTGGGGGAAAGGTCCCTTCAGTTGCAGGTGATGGATTTCACACAACCTGGAAGTCATGACTGAAACCTTTATGTAGCATTTACCTCTAATGGGCCAAATACTGAACTAGTTCTAGGTTCTGGGTTTTAAGGAGTGGGGTAAAAGCATAAATAATAAGCCAGAGATCAGGTACTTTAAATTCAAAGCCGGCACTTTACTAAACACACTTAACAAAAAACATAATAAATAAAGTATATATTATAAACATAGTAAACTTAACAAACATATACACACATAATTCAAACAATAAAGGAGGGGTTAGACGAGTGGAGCTATTCACTCTTCTTCCCTGTATTCTCTTGTTTGTTGTGATAGTCTTTTCAAAATAAAGTTCCGTTCGAAATCCTTATTTAGTTCAATTCAAAAAATTAATATTAATATTTCTCCATTAAATTATTTTTAACATGGGTTTTAACTGACTTTAAGTTAATAACATGTATGGATTTTAACCAGTTTCACCTATTTATTTATTTAATGGACTATTGATCTATTTAATCACTTACAATACATTTTTATATTTATTTATTTCACATTTATCTATCTTATAACTATTTAATGAGGGCAACATTAATGTGGACTATTTATTTATTTAGTATACATTTTAATGCATAATTATATATTTCAAGTATATCTATATTATTACTTTTATAGTATGGAAGATATTAATATGGGTTCCATTTACATCAGAGTGTGTGGGAGTTCCTGCAGGTTTGAGACTCTTAACGCTGACTCAGCATTCTGCAATGTTGGAAAATGTATTTGTATCTATTTGTCTTGCCTGCCACACACACACACTCAGCTGTAGGCGTCTTTGCAGTGACTTTGTATGTGATTGTGTGTAAATTTTGTGTTTGTCTTTGCGTGGATTGTTAACAAGATGAGGTCAACAGTGAACCTGCAGGTTTACACACAACGATCACATATTTTCCAGTGTCAATAACAGAGAACTGCATATGATCTATTTTGGTCCTTGAATGGAAACATCCTCCCTCCTGTACCTGGCCCTCTTCTTCTGTTAGTATGACTCAGCATATCTGCATATGTAGTATTCCATCCCCAGGGCTCTTCATTACAGATTCTGTTATCCAAAAATCCAGAATGTACTGTATCTGTGTCTTGTTTCCCATGATGGAACCCGAGTGGGAGCCGTGATCCTCTGGGAGCCGACAGTGGAAAGACATCTGGAGCCTGAAGAGCTTTTCTGAAGGCAAATCCGACCAGAAGGTTCCGTCTCCGTCCATCTCTAAATCTCACAGAAGAACAAGGTTTCTGAAACTCAAACAAATCCTCCATTGGTTGACTCATTTTGACTTTCGCAGATTATGTTTTCATTTGTTAGTTTGTTGGCAGGATTACACAAAAACAACTGGACAGATTTCCATGATATCTAGTGGAGGGATGGGACATAACGGCTCAAGGAATTTTCTTTTGGATTTGCTCTCAGAACGGCACGGATCTCCGGATCATCTCCTGAAACTGTCCAAGTCAGTTGCTGCCTTCCACTCTGTGGAGTGAGGAACCAGCAGGAGAACGTGTGGAAGCTTCTCAGTGAGCGAGTGGACGTGTGGACGAGGTTTCTGACACGTGACGTGAAGCCTGAAGAACACAAAGATCTCAGGATGAAGAAGAGGAGCCGGACACGTGGAAGACGAAGACGAGGATGAAGAAGAGGAGCCGGACACGTAGAAGACGAAGACGAGGATGAAGAAGAGGAGCCGGACACGTAGAAGACGAAGACGTCCACTTGGAAACACGAGGAGGTTCCAGATCTTCTGGTGATGAGGCCGACTCCGTGTGGAGGAGCTGGAAACAACAACACTGATCTGTCCCTCCCTCCCTCCCTCCATCCCTTCCTCCATCCATCCCTCCATCCCTCCATCCCTCCATCCCTCCATCCCTCCATCGCTCCATCCATCCATCCCTCCATCCCTCCATCCCTCCATCCCTCCATCCCTCCATCCCTCCCTCCCTCCCTCCATCCCTTCCTCCATCCATCCCTCCATCCCTCCATCCCTCCATCCCTCCATCCCTCCATCGCTCCATCCATCCATCCCTCCATCCCTCCATCCCTCCATCCCTCCATCCCTCCCTCCCTCCCTCCATCCCTTCCTCCATCCATCCCTCCATCCCTCCATCCCTCCATCCCTCCATCGCTCCATCCATCCATCCCTCCATCCCTCCATCCCTCCATCCCTCCCTCCCTCCATCCCTTCCTCCATCCATCCCTCCATCCCTCCATCGCTCCATCCCTCCATCCCTCCATCCCTCCATCCCTCCATCCCTCCATCCCTCCCTCCACCCCTCCATCCCTCCATCCCTCCCTCCATCCCTCCCTCCATCCCTTCCTCCCTCTATCCATCCATCCCTCCATCCCTCCATCCCTCCATCCCTCCCTCCCTCCATCCCTCCATCCCTCCCTCCATCCCTTCCTCCCTCCATCCCTCCATCCCTCCATCCATCCATCCCTCCCTCCATCCATCCATCCATCCCTCCATCCCTCCACCCCTCCATCCCTCCATCCCTCCCTCCATCCCTTCCTCCCTCCATCCCTCCCTCCATCCCTCCATCCCTCCATCCCTCCATCCATCCCTCCCTCCATCCATCCATCCATCCCTCCATCCCTCCACCCCTCCATCCCTCCATCCCTCCATCCCTCCCTCCATCCCTTCCTCCCTCTATCCCTCCATCCCTCCATCCCTCCCTCCATCCCTCCATCCCTCCCTCCATCCCTCCATCCCTCCATCCCTCCATCCATCCCTCCCTCCATCCCTCCATCCCTCCATCCATCCATCCCTCCATCCCTTCCTCCCTCCATCCCTCCATCCCTCCATCCCTCCACCCCTCCATCCCTCCCTCCCTCCCTCCCTCCATCCCCCCTGTGGAGGAGCTGGAAACAACAACACTGATCTGTCCACAGCAGAGTTTATACGTCAGGTCCCGCCTCCTGCTGCTCTACAGGCTCCGCCCCTAGCCTGGATGGTCACACATGTTCCTGTTTGAACGAGTCGGACCCGACCACCTGCTGCTGCTTCACAGACGCTCACCACAGGAAATGTCTGGACCGATCTCCAGAGTTCAGGTCTGAGTTAAACTCAGAGAATAAACAAGTGATCTTCATGAAGAGACTCCGACACATTGAGAGCTCTGGTAGTTATGAGTCTGTGTAATTTGGTGCAGATACAAATTATTCATAAGGAGACGGTTGGTGGAGGATTTAAGTTCTTCTAAGGTTCAGACCAGCATCAGTTCCTCTTCATTCCTCTTCATTTGGAACTCTGCTGGTTCCTCATGAGCTCCAGACTCTCATCATGTCGGTGAATCAGATCCGAGCGTCAGAGAGTTACATCTCAGTTTTCAGTGTGAAACCAGTTTGAGTAAACAGAGAGGTGGAGGAGAGGTGGAGGAGAGGTGGAGGAGAGCTGCAGGCGAGAGAGGGAGGACAGCGGGGGGGGGGGGACATCCAGGGGAATCCGCCAAGCTTGATTTGGCTTGAAGGTCGAGAGTCACCTGATCTCAGTGACTCATCAGCTGTGATGTGAACTGGAGCCGGAGCTGCCGAGCCAGCAGGACGGACGGGAGGACACCGGGTCAGAGGAGTGAAACAAGAGAAGAAGAAGGGATGAAGCCGATCAGATCTGAGAAGAACAAGAACCGGTCAGTTGTTCTTAAAGAGAAAGTACAATCATTCCTTTCAAATCATTGGACCACAGACCTCTGCTCATCACTCACTTCCTGCGTTCACACAGGAAGTGGGTTTCACTGCTGATACATACAGGACACTGGATCGTCTACAGTGCTTTTATTTTGAAACAAGTACAGGAAGTGAGTTTCACTGCACGTGCTGATACATACAGGACACTGGATCGTCTACAGTGCTTTTATTTTGAAACAAGTACAGGAAGTGAGTTTCACTGCACATGCTGATACATACAGGACACTGGATCGTCTACAGTGCTTTTATTTTGAAACAAGTACAGGAAGTGAGTTTCACTGCACATGCTGATACATACAGGACACTGGATCGTCTACAGTGCTTTTATTTTGAAACAAGTACAGGAAGTGGGTTTCACTGCACATGCTGATACATACAGGACACTGAATCGTCTACAGTGCTTTTATTTTGAAACAAGTACAGGAAGTGGGGCAGATAGTTGGCCTGTGGGAGGAAGAGAACAAACGACACAGAACCGGTGACGCAACATCAACAAACCCGTCGAGTCTCTTCTACTTCAACGTGTTTCTGTGTTTGTTCCACTCACAGGACGATGACATCACTTCCTGCTTGGTGACGGGGGGGTTCGGTTTCTAGAGGATTTTTTCTTTGTCTTTGGACGACCTCTGTTCCATCCCTCGCTCCATCCCTCCATCCCTCCATCCCTCCACCACTCCATCCCTCCATTCATCCCTCCATCCCTCCATCCCTTCCTCCATCCATCCCTCCATCCCTCCATCCCTCCACCCCTCGCTCCATCCCTCCATCCCTCCATCCCTCCATCCCTCCATCCCTCCATCCCTCGCTCCATCCCTTCCTCCCTCCCTCCCTCCCTCCCTCCCTCCCTCCATCCCTCCATCCCTCCATCCCTCCATCCCTCCACCACTCCATCCCTCCATCCCTCCACCCCTCGCTCCATCCCTCCATCCCTCCATCCCTCCATCCCTCCATCCATCCCTCCATCCCTCCACCCCTCCACCCCTCCATCCCTCCATCCCTCCATCCCTCCCTTCCTCCATCCATCCCTCCATCCCTCCATCCCTCCATCCCTCCATCCATCCATCCCTCCATCCCTCCATCCATCCATCCATCCATCCCTCCATCCCTCCACCCCTCCATCCCTCCCTCCATCCCTCCCTCCATCCCTTCCTCCCTCTATCCATCCATCCCTCCATCCCTCCATCCCTCCATCCCTCCATCCCTCCATCCCTCCATCCCTCCATCCAGCCATCCCTCCCTCCATCCATCCATCCCTCCACCCCTCCATCCCTCCCTCCATCCCTCCCTCCATCCCTTCCTCCCTCTATCCATCCATCCCTCCATCCCTCCATCCCTCCATCCCTCCATACCTCCATCCCTTCCTCCCTCTATCCCTCCATCCCTTCCTCCATCCATCCCTCCATCCCTTCCTCCATCCATCCCTCCCTCCCTCCCTCCCTCCATCCCTCCATCCCTCCATCCATCCATCCCTCCATCCCTCCATCCCTCCATCCCTCCATCCCTTCCTCCCTCTATCCCTCCATCCCTCCATCCCTCCCTCCATCCCTTCCTCCATCCATCCCTCCCTCCCTCCCTCCCTCCCTCCATCCCTCCATCCCTCCATCCATCCATCCCTCCATCCCTCCATCTCTCCATCCCTCCCTCCCTCCCTCCATCCCTCGCTCCATCCCTCCCTCCATCCCTCCATCCCTCCATCCCTCCCTCCATCCCTTCCTCCCTTCCTCCCTCCATCCCTCCATCCCTCCATCCCTCCATCCCTCCATCCCTCCCTCCATCCCTCCATCCATCCATCCATCCCTCCATCCATCCATCCCTCCATCCCTCCATCCATCCCTCCATCCCTCCCTCCCTCCCTCCATCCCTCCATCCCTCCATCCCTCCATCCCTCCATCCATCCATCCCTCCCTCGATCCCTCCATCCCTCCATCCCTCCACCCCTCCATCCCTCCCTTCATCCCTCCCTCCATCCCTCCATCCCTCCCTCCCTCCATCCCTCCATCCCTCCCTCCATCCCTTCCTCCATCCATCCCTCCCTCCATCCCTCCATCCCTCCATCCCTCCATCCCTCCATCCCTCCATCCCTCCCTCCATCCCTCCATCCCTCCATCCCTCCACCCCTCCATCGCTCCCTCCCTCCCTCCCTCCCTCCCTCCCTCCCTCCCTCCCTCCCTCCCTCCCTCCCTCCCTCCCTCCCTCCTTCAGAACGGAGGATTGGGTCATTGTGAAAACACACCTGGGTTAATAACAGTAATGACACTGCAGCTAACAGGCTAATAATGACGGAAACACCCACCCCCCCGTCCACTTGCCCTTTAATTAGTGACGACCTTGTGATGTCATGTGACCCCCCCATCCACCCGCACCCACACACACATGCAAACACTCACACACACACGTGTCCCTCCATCGTTGTGAGGACACTCATTGGCTTCTTGAAGCCCCTAACCCCCCCCCCCCCCCCCACTCACCTTAACCATCACAACCAATTCCTAACTCTTCCCTTAACTTAAACTTAAGACTTTGTTCTAGGGTCAGAATCCAGGTTAAGATAGAAACACACACACACAGATAGACACACACACACAGATAGACACACACACACACAGATAGACACACACACACACAGATAGAAACACACACACACAGATAGAAACACACACACACAGATAGACACACACACACAGATAGACACACACACACACACACAGATAGACACACACACACACAGATAGACACACACACACAGATAGACACACACACACAGGATACACACACACACAGATAGAAACACACACACACAGATAGAAACACACACACACAAATAGACACACACACACACACACTGATAGAAACACACACACACAGATAGACACACACACACAGATAGACACACACACACAGGATGCACACACACACAGATAGACACACACACACAGGATGCACACACACACAGATAGACACACACACACAGAGGTGCAGGTGTGAGATCACTGGTGTGGAACCCGTCCCGTGTCGGCGTGGGTTCACCTGGCTCCGCCCCCCCCCCCCCCCCGGAGGTCAAACTGTAAAGTTTAAACTCACAGGAACTCTGAGCGACAGGTGAGTCATGAATCTGGCGCTCTGTGTTTTTGGCTTTTAATTTGGACCAGCGTCCTCTGTGACGTCACTATGGCAACAAGGACAACAGAGTCGCCCATAGCAACGGCCACAGAGAGGACAACATGGACGCCTGTGATCTGGACTCCGCTCCGGACCTGAAGCTCCATCTGTTCCATGTTCCATCTGATCTGTGACTTCTGGTTTCACTTTGTGATTTAGAGCCTGAAGAGTTTAGTCCTGTGGTCGTCACCTCTGTGGGCGGAGTCTACCTATACTGGACTCTGATTGGTTTCTAGACGGCGTCTGATTTGGGCGTGTTGTCATTTGGGGGGTGGGGAGGGGGGTAGTAGTTTTTGTGTTTGAATAGAGGAAATTAATGAAGCGCTTCATTAGGTTGCCATGGTAACATGATGTTGGTATCACTAGCAGCATCAGCACCTTCAGGCGCAGTGCTCCGGTACTACAGTACTACAGTACTACAGTACTACAGTACTACAGTACTCCACAGTACTCCACAGTACTACAGTACTACAGTACTACAGTACTCCACAGTACTACAGAACTACAGTACTACAGTACTACAGTACTCCACAGTACTACAGTACTACAGTACTTACTACAGTACTCCACAGTACTACAGTACTACAGTACTACAGTACTACAGTACTACAGTACTCCACAGTACTACAGTACTACAGTACTCCACAGTACTACAGTACTACAGTACTACAGTACTACAGTACTCCACAGTACTACAGTACTACAGTACTCCACAGTACTCTACAGTACTGTGCTAGTTACTACTACCACTAGTTCAAATGCACCATGAACGTCCTCGTGGTTCAACCATTACATCGTTGGAGGTGAAGACTGCAGCTGCTTCTTCTTCTTCTTCTTCTTCTTCTTCTTCTTCTTCTTCTTCTTCTTCTTCTTCTTCTTCTTCTTCTTCTACAGTTTAATTCTGTCTCTACTTCCTGTGATTGGTCAAAACTGTCCAACAAAGTGTTTTCACTCTGGACCAGAACCAGGTTCAGTTTGATCCAGACCCAGAACTCCTCTCCTGCTCTGAGGAACCGTTCATCCTGATGTTTGATTCCGGAGCTTGGTCCTTCAGCCTGAGATCAGGACTCATTTCTCGTTCAGACGTTGTGAAGCTTTCACTCTAAATCCAGAGCTCACACTCAAACACACCCTGTCTGTGTTTAGATGTTTCTGCTTGTGCTAGAACTCTGCACTTGCTCTCAGATATTTTGTTGCTTTGACAGATCTCCTGAGCTTCAGCTCCTCTCCTGCTCACGCTGCTTCTGTACACGTCTGCTATCAGTTTCTCCAAGCAGCAGGATGAAGTTGTCAGGAGACTCCAGGACATCAGGAGCTCCAGAACATCGGGAGCTCCAGGACATCGGGAGCTCCAGGAAATCAGGAGCTCCAGGACATCAGGGCTCCAGGACATCAGGAGCTCCAGGACATCAGGAGCTCCAGGACATCAGGAGACTCCAGGACATCAGGAGACTCCAGGACATCAGGAGACTCCAGGACATCAGGAGACTCCAGGACATCAAGAGCTCCAGGACATCAGGAGCTCCAGGACATCAGGAGACTCCAGGACATCAGGAGCTCCAGGACGTCAGGAGCTCCAGGACATCAGGAGACTCCAGGACATCAAGAGCTCCAGGACATCAGGAGCTCCAGGACATCAGGAGACTCCAGGACATCAGGAGACTCCAGGACATCAGGAGCTCCAGGACATCAGGAGACTCCAGGACATCAGGAGACTCCAGGACATCAGGAGACTCCAGGACATCAAGAGCTCCAGGACATCAGGAGCTCCAGGACATCAGGAGACTCCAGGACATCAGGAGCTCCAGGACATCAGGAGCTCCAGGACGTCGGGAGCTCCAGGACATCGGGAGCTCCAGGACATCGGGAGCTCCAGGACATCAGGAGCTCCAGGACATCAGGAGACTCCAGGACATCAGGAGACTCCAGGACATCAGGAGCTCCAGGACATCAGGAGCTCCAGGACGTCCGGAGCTCCAGGACGTCAGGAGCTCCAGGACATCGGAGGCTCCAGGACATCAGGAGCTCCAGGACAACAGGAGGCTCCAGGACATCAGGAGCTCCAGGACGTCAGGAGCTCCAGGACGTCAGGAGCTCCAGGACGTCAGGAGCTCCAGGACGTCAGGAGCTCCAGGACGTCAGGAGCTCCAGGACGTCAGGAGCTCCAGGAGCTCCAGGACATCAGGAGGCTCCAGGACGTCAGGAGACTCCAGGACGTCAGGAGCTCCAGGACATCAGGAGCTCCAGGACGTCAGGAGACTCCAGGACATCAGGAGCTCCAGGACATCAAGAGACTCCAGGACGTCAGGAGCTCCAGGACATCAGGAGGCTCCAGGACATCAGGAGGCTCCAGGACATCAGGAGCTCCAGGGACGTCAGGAGCTCCAGGACTTCAGGAGCTCCAGGACATCAGGAGCTCCAGGACATCAGGAGCTCCAGGACGTCAGGAGCTCCAGGACGTCAGCAGCTCCAGGACATCAGGAGCTCCAGGACATCAGGAGCTCCAGGACGTCAGGAGACTCCAGGACGTTTCCCGGTGGCCTGATGGTTAGTGAAGAACCTCACTCACTGAAGAGAACCTAGGGGTACTGCGCCACCTACTGGTTTACTTGTGATAATCAATCTGTGTTGTGGAGTGAGTGAACGTTATGATCCAACACGTTTTACTTAGATTATTGTTGTTTTTAATTCTTTTGTTTGCACAATGCTTGAAAACAAAGTGAATCACTTGAACCTTTGAGCCAGTGCATCTCATTCTCTCTGTAGGAGAGCAGGCTAGTTGTTGTGTGTCTGTCCTGGTACATTTGTACTGTGATCGCGATCGAGTCACATTATTATCCTCAGAACTCAAAGTAGATGGAGTGGTTGTTGGTAGTTTGGAGAACTTTCCTCCCAGATGAACTTAACCCAGTCTGGTAACTGCTACATCAACAAGTGGAGCTCTGGTGGAGTGGATCACATCCCGATCGTGGAGAGGAACCTCAGAGCTGTGATTGCTCCCAGGAGATTTCATTAACAGGTAATGGGTCTGATGGTGAAATTCCAGACACACACACACACACACACACTCAAAAGAAGCAAAGGAAGTGATGTCACAGGAGCGGAGGCTGCTGATTGGACAGGAGATTCCCGGGCAGCTGCTATAAAACCTGATGTGAAGCCACAACAAGACAAGAACAGAGAGAAGAGACGACAGAGACGCTCCTCCTCACAGAGACTCACCCTGAAGGTACACACTCATGTACACATGTTACTGTGTGTGTGTGTGTGTGTGTGTGTGTGTGTGTGTGTGTGTGTGTGTGTGTTGTGCAGGTGTGCACAGGCTCACACTCTTGCGGGTTTACTTTTCAAAAAATGTGTTTTTTCACAAGGTGATTCTCTTTTTAAATATTATCCCAAATTTGTTTGAGAAAAGTTTTTGTCAGATTCTCTGCACGAAACATTTGATGCACATTTGAACTCTTTGCAGCTAAATATTTTCACATTTACTATTTTCATATTAAGTTTGTCATTAGATTTTTCTGTGACTCATTTCAGCTGCTGGTTTGTTTTTCTGTTTCAATTTGTCAGCACAAAACTAATCAGAGCTGCAGAAACCGATTTATTCTGTGGTTAAAAGAAACAATTATTCGTCTTCTGAGATGAAATCCTTGATTCTGATGTTTTGCATGATTTTTTATTTTTAATAGATCTTTATTCTCTGTGATTCAAATTAAAACATACATCTTGAAAGGTTTAATTTGTTAAATTAAATCACAGTAAAAGTTCCTGATACACTTTTGACTGTTCAGGTGTTTTCTGATGCATCTGTGACGATGAGGCAGAAGGATACAGGGTATTTTTGTGAATGGAAGAATTCACAGTGTGGGAGTGTGTGAGTCCTCACACGTGCATGAATGAGAGCTGCAGTAGGTCAGCATCAGCAGGGATGTGAATGGGAAAAGTTCATGGTTCGTGTGTGTGTGTGTGTGCATGACTGGCTGAATATGTTTGTGTGCTTGTTGAGGAGCGTGAACAGCAGTCTGTGCATCATGAAAAATGTGTGTGACGATGAAGGCAAAGGTTTGAGTCTGACTGTCTTAGCATCTGTTTGCAGGGAATAATGTGTTACTGTGTGTGTGTCTGTCTGTGTGTGTGTGTGTGTGTGTGTGTGTATCAGGGGGAAGAGAGGGGTATGCAGGGCCGTGCACGTAAGCGTGCGTTTATGTGACGGTCAAAAGGCGTTTATTTGTAGGGATGGAAAATGCTAAAATTAGCCGATGTTGCTGGACAATACTCTTCACCCGTCAGCTGAGCTAAAAGTGTCCTGCTGTGTGTGTGTGTGTGTGTGTGAGAGAGAGAGAGTGAGATGGGAGAGAGAGAGAGAGACAGAGAGAGAGAGATGACTTTGAATTAAATTGGGACGAATCAATCAAAACTGACTAAAAACAAGAAGTTATATTTCTGAACGTTCTTGGTGATGGAATCATAACTCACTCAAACACATTAAGTCACATTTTGATGATAGTGAAGGTTTTATAACTTAACTCTACGACCTGAACTCGACCCACTAACCTTACTTTAAAGTTTCTGTTGTCATCTTTCCTCTGAGTTCGTTCTGCCGTCGATGCTCGACTCATGTTTCATACAGAAAGTTTTTTTAGTGATTTATTAAGAAGGTAAAACAAATACAATTTATGAAACACAATGACGTAAACCGCGACTGGTGCATTCAGGTGCTCCTCTTGTTTCAGCTGTGATGCATTCAGGTGCTCTTCTTGGTAGAACTGTGATGCATTCAGGTGCTCCTCTTGTTTCAGCTGTGATGCATTCAGGTGCTCCTCTTGTTAAACTGTGATGCATTCAGGTGCTCCTCTTGTTTCTGCTGTGATGCATTCAGGTGCTCTTCTTGTTAAACTGTGATGCATTCAGGTGCTCCTCTTGTTTCTGCTGTGATGCATTCAGGTGCTCCTCTTGTTCCTGCTGTGATGCATTCAGGTGCTCCTCTTGTTAGAACTGTGATGCATTCAGGTGCTCCTCTTGTTAAACTGTGATGCATTCAGGTGCTCCTCTTGTTTCTGCTGTGATGCATTCAGGTGCTCTTCTTGTTAGAACTGTGATGCATTCAGGTGCTCCTCTTGTTTCAGCGGTGATGCATTCAGGTGCTCCTCTTGTTTCAGCTGTGATGCATTCAGGTGCTCCTCTTGTTTCAGCTGTGATGCATTCAGGTGGTCCTCTTGTTAGAACTGTGATGGATTCAGGTCCTCCTCTTGTTTCTGCTGTGATGCATTCAGGTGCTCTTCTTGTTAGAACTGTGATGCATTCAGGTGCTCCTCTTGTTTCTGCTGTGATGCATTCAGGTGCTCTTCTTGTTAGAACTGTGATGCATTCAGGTGGTCCTCTTGTTTCAGCTGTGATGCATTCAGGTGCTCCTCTTGTTAGAACTGTGATGCATTCAGGTGCTCCTCTTGTTTCTGCTGTGATGCATTCAGGTGCTCTTCTTGTTAGAACTGTGATGCATTTAGGTGCTCCTCTTGTTTCTGCTGTGATGCATTCAGGTGCTCCTCTTGTTTCAGCTGTGATGCATTCAGGTGCTCCTCTTGTTAGAACTGTGATGGATTCAGGTCCTCCTCTTGTTTCTGCTGTGATGCATTCAGGTGCTCTTCTTGGTAGAACTCTGATGCATTCAGGTGCTCCTCTTGTTAGAACTGTGATGCATTCAGGTGGTCCTCTTGTTTCAGCTGTGATGCATTCAGGTGCTCCTCTTGTTTCAGCGGTGATGCATTCAGGTGCTCCTCTTGTTTCAGCGGTGATGCATTCAGGTGCTCCTCTTGTTTCAGCTGTGATGCATTCAGGTGCTCCTCTTGTTTCAGCGGTGATGCATTCAGGTGCTCCTCTTGTTTCAGCTGTGATGCATTCAGGTAATCCTCTTGTTTCAGCGGTGATGCATTCAGGTGCTCCTCTTGTTTCAGCTGTGATGCATTCAGGTAATCCTCTTGTTTCTGCTGTGATGCATTCAGGTGCTCTTCTTGTTAGAACTGTGATGCATTCAGGTGGTCCTCTTGTTTCAGCTGTGATGCATTCAGGTGCTCCTCTTGTTTCAGCGGTGATGCATTCAGGTGCTCCTCTTGTTTCAGCTGTGATGCATTCAGGTGCTCCTCTTGTTTCAGCGGTGATGCATTCAGGTGCTCCTCTTGTTTCAGCTGTGATGCATTCAGGTGCTCCTCTTGTTTCAGCGGTGATGCATTCAGGTGCTCCTCTTGTTTCAGCTGTGATGCATTCAGGTAATCCTCTTGTTTCAGCGGTGATGCATTCAGGTGCTCCTCTTGTTTCAGCTGTGATGCATTCAGGTGCTCCTCTTGTTTCAGCGGTGATGCATTCAGGTGCTCCTCTTGTTTCAGCTGTGATGCATTCAGGTAATCCTCTTGTTTCAGCGGTGATGCATTCAGGTGCTCCTCTTGTTTCAGCTGTGATGCATTCAGGTGATCCTCTTGTTTCTGCTGTGATGCATTCAGGTGCTCTTCTTGTTAGAACTGTGATGCATTCAGGTGCTCTTCTTGGTAGAACTGTGATGCATTCAGGTGCTCCTCTTGTTTCAGCGGTGATGCATTCAGGTGGTCCTCTTGTTTCAGCTGTGATGCATTCAGGTGCTCCTCTTGTTTCAGCGGTGATGCATTTAGGTGCTCCTCTTGTTTCTGCTGTGATGCATTCAGGTGCTCCTCTTGTTTCAGCGGTGATGCATTCAGGTGCTCCTCTTGTTTCAGCTGTGATGCATTCAGGTGCTCCTCTTGTTTCAGCTGTGATGCATTGCTGTGATGCATTCAGGTGCTCCTCTTGTTTCAGCTGTGATGCATTCAGGTGCTCCTCTTGTTTCAGCGGTGATGCATTCAGGTGCTCTTCTTGTTCCTCTTGCAGATGCAGTCCTGCAGCTGGCGGCTGTTCTCCTTCCTGCTGATCATCACTCTGCTGCACTGCAGCGTTGAAACCTTCAGAGTCCGACAGCAGCCGCAGGTGTGTAAATGTTACAGGATGAAAACAAGTTATTAATTGATATCTATGAATTATTTACTGAGGCTGACCATCCCTGGTTTTAGATTCATTCCAGCGAAGCCGGAGAAAGTTGATTGTGAACATAGATTTATGAACATTCATCATCAGCCACATGACTGGTTTTGATTCCTGTGTTGAGCTGATGCTTCAGTCGTGGATCAGATCAGATTGTTTCTTATCAAATCATCCCGAGGGCCAAAGCAAGCGGCCCCTCCCTCAGAGGGCCCCTGAAGGTGGTTTCTGTTTAGTCTGGATGAAACCTGATCGCTGACTCATCAGAGCAGCGGGCGCACAGGAAGCCAGCGACCGCCCGCCGCCGGGGTCGTGACGTCAGAGCTGATCCACAACATGAAGTCCTGACGCAAGAAAACACTGAGCGGAGCAGGGAGGCTTTCCTCTGCTCGGGTCAATATTGTTCCAAACGGATCCGCCCTCACAGAAAACACAAGACTTCACATCAGTCACAACTCTGGTGATAGAAAGGGGAGGAGCCACTCAGATGTGAATATGTATTCAATCTGTCTGCATCATCTCCAGATGATTCCATGTGACCTGTCAGTCAGATGTTTCACCTCCACCCGGCAGACGTCGCATTTTTTAACTGATGTTAGATTATTATATCTAATATTATATATCACTATATAGGTTATATTTTCTATGTATTTATCATTATTTATGATAAAGTTAATGGTAAAACTGTCAAAAATCAAACCAGTGTGTGACCGTTTGATAACGACATCTTAGGAATCAGACACTTTTATTAAATATATATCAGCATTAATAATCACCTCATATCATCAGGTAACCTTTAGTGTCAGGACGTAGCCTCACCCCCCCCCCTCCTGTCCCTGTGCTCCAGCATGTAGGCCGGCCCCTCCCGAGGCCACGCCCAGCGTTTCGTTTCCGTCCCGGAGGAGTGAAGCGAGAAGGGGAGGAGCTAACGGCAAAGCTGCTCCTACTGGACGACCTGGTGAGGATGGAGAATGATGTCATGGAGCCAAAGAGGAAGAGGAGTTTCCCCGGCAACAGCGCACCTCTGGACCGCCTGTCAGTCAGCGCCATGGCAACCAAACAGGCAACAAGCAAGCAGAGGTAGGACGAGTGTGAGACACACCTGAGACACACACCTGAGACACACGCCTGAGACACACGCTTGAGACACACGCCTGAGACACACGCCTGAGACACACGCCTGAGACACACGCCTGAGACACACGCCTGAGACACACGCCTGACACACACGCCTGACACACACGCCTGAGACACACACCTGAGACACACACCTGAGACACACACCTGACACACACACCTGAGACACACGCCTGAGACACACACCTGAGACACACGCCTGAGACACACACCTGAGACACACACCTGAGACACACACCTGAGACACACACCTGAGACACACGCCTGAGACACACCTGAGACACACGCCTGAGACACACACCTGAGACACACACCTGAGACACACACCTGAGACACACACCTGAGAAACACACCTGAGACACACACCTGACACACACCTGAGACACACACCTGAGACACACGCCTGAGACACACGCCTGACACACACGCCTGACACACACGCCTGAGACACACACCTGAGACACACACCTGAGACACACACCTGAGACACACGCCTGAGACACACGCCTGACACACACGCCTGACACACACGCCTGAGACACACGCCTGAGACACACGCCTGAGACACACGCCTGACACACACGCCTGACACACACGCCTGAGACACACACCTGAGACACACGCCTGAGACACACGCCTGAGACACACGCCTGAGACACACACCTGACACACGCCTGAGACACACGCCTGAGACACACGCCTGAGACACACGCCTGACACACACGCCTGAGACACACACCTGAGACACACGCCTGAGACACACGCCTGAGACACACTCCTGACACACACGCCTGAGACACACACCTGAGACACACGCCTGAGACACACACCTGAGACACACGCCTGAGACACACGCCTGAGACACACGCTTGAGACACACGCCTGAGACACACGCCTGAGACACACGCCTGAGACACACGCCTGAGACACACGCCTGAGACACACGCCTGACACACACGCCTGACACACACGCCTGAGACACACACCTGAGACACACACCTGAGACACACACCTGAGACACACGCCTGAGACACACGCCTGACACACACGCCTGACACACACGCCTGAGACATACGCCTGAGACACACGCCTGAGACACACGCCTGAGACACACGCCTGAGACACACACCTGAGACACACGCTTGAGACACACGCCTGAGACACACGCCTGAGACACACGCCTGAGACACACGCCTGACACACGCCTGAGACACACACCTGAGACACACGCCTGAGACACACGCCTGAGACACACGCCTGAGACACACGCCTGAGACACACGCTTGAGACACACGCCTGAGACACACGCCTGAGACACACGCCTGAGACACACGCCTGAGACACACGCCTGAGTGCAATCTACAACTTCACCACTAGTGAAAACCGAGTCACTGGACCTTTAAAATTTAACTTTGATTTAAAACCTAAATAATTAAAGATTCCTTCATTTTAATCTTCCTTTTGTTGTTTATCTTCTTCTTCTTCTTGTTTTAAAGTAAAGTCGCAGAGTTGCCACGGCGACGAGTCCATCCTCCTCCCATCGACAGGATCGGCATGAGTCGTCTACCGAGCAGCAGAGGATAGGCTCCACCCCCTGCCGCTGAAAGCCCGCCCCCTCTGGACAGGTACAGTCACCTTCGTTCACGATGAAGTTAACGAAGTTCGTTTGTCGTTAATCTGAAAACAGAATTCTCTCTGCAGACTCACCACAGCCAATCACCGACTGCCAGTCACCTGCTGGGACACGCCCACCACACGCCTATCACCCGTCAATCACCCCCCCCACACACACACACACACACACACACAGCAATGAATGTGCTATGATGCATTCAGGTGCTGCTCCGTGAATCCTTCACACCTGCAGAAGAGTCAGGACCAAAGAAAAGATCAAAGTGATTTGACTTTCATCCTTCGTGTGGTTTTCATCTTGTCCACGCCCACAGGAAGTCTTAATATGGTCAATACGTTCAAAACCTGCATTCACTTTCTATAAGAGAAAAACTTCTGCACTGAGACATCGAGGTCGTTCACCTGGAAACTAACATTCTGTGATTGAGACGAGTTCATATCAATAATCAGATCAGACATCATGTTCACATCCTCATCATCACTTCCTGTTGGAGCTCTGACCTCTGACCTGTGACGTCACATTAAACTCTTTCAGGTTGGGATTTTAAAACAATATCAATACATGAATCATAATCAGACTAAGGTCTTTAACATGTCAACAGGAATATTCTATTAACCATCAGTCACTCACATTTGATTTGTATATCCCATATTCACATGAAGGATCCGTTTGTCTCGTGGATCTTCACCAGGTGCAACATCTGAGGAGACGTCTGGTTGATCATCGTTAGACATCAGGATCCATAACCTTGGAGATGATGATATTATATCACATCATCTCCAAATCAAGGCTGTAACTAATGATTCAGTTGTTTTCTAATTTGCTGATAAATGAAAACATCAGTTGTTGATTCTTGAAAATTCTTCACCATCTCCTGCAAAATCTGAATTCATGTCTCATTCGGAAAAGAGTCAAGTCTGAATATTTGTTTCCATGTGAATATCGTTACTGATTCAAGTGGATGAATCTGGATCCCAGGTTCTGTCTCAGAATCAAATCTCAAAACTGTCGAGGATCATCAGAGACCTGAAGACCCCCCCCCCAGTTAGAAGCTTCCTCATTACAAACACAAATAGAAGCTAAAACATGAACGACTGACAGAATGTTCCTCTGAGAAGCTGCAGGAGAAAACTGCTGAGTCATGTTCTGCAGCTTCAGCACCACAGACCCGACCTTTGACCTGGATCCAGCCGGTGATGCCGTGGAAACGTTTCCTGTTCGGACCCGTTGACTGATCCTGGTTTGAAAACGCTTCTTAATCTACGTGATCTCGTGCTTAATAAAGATTAAACGATGACGGATCTGAAAGTGTTTGTTTCTTCCTCAAGGTCAAAGGTCAGACTCGGATCTGAATCTGGACAATAAAGTGATTTGTTGATGTAATAACTATATTAATAATAAAGAGACATTAACATATGTCAGAGGAGCTCAGGTTTATGAGTGGTGAAAAGAGGAAGAGGAGGACAGCAGCAGTATTAATAAACTGATGTTGCATTATGGGATGTTTATGATCCGAGGCTCTTTAATGTGTTTGGTCTGAAAACATCAGGAAGCTGAGAGTGAAGAGAGTTTGTGACTTTATTAACAAGATCATCATCAGATACAGATCATTCACAGCCGGGGGGGGGGGGGGGGGCGGACCAGGGGGAGGGGCCTGACCGGGGGGGGGGGCGTCTGCTCGGCAAAATAAAAACACCTTCACATCCAGAAACTAAAAAGGCAGAGCTGGATGGTTTGATTCCTGATTTCGGTTCTGGGAAACCTGGGGGGGGGGGGGGGTCAAAATCTCTCAAATATCTGTGACATCATCAGACACTCCCACTTTGACCTTAGCCCTCGAGCAAAGGCAGGACCTGAGGAGGGGGGGGTGGGGGGGGGTTCAGGAACAAAACATTAAAAAGAAAAAGAAGTGTATAAATCCTCCGGAGGTGAAGATCAGAGCGGCATCCGGTTCCCCTCCACGCTGATCTTCACCGCGTGACCCGGCTTCGTCAGGCGCCGGATGTCAGCGATTCGACGCATCTGTTTATCGACGCGGGAAACGCCTTTCTTCATGGGACCCTGCTGAGGGGGGGGGGGGGCACAGAGACACACAGGGAGACGGGTGAGCGACGGCCGAGACACATTCACTCAGTCCAGTTCCTCTGATGTAAAGTTACTTTCATTCAAGTTTTCAGTTCTTCCACCGATGGTCCGTGGATCTCAGGAAGTGCTGAGTCATGGTGACACTGAGCAGGAGATGGATTGATTGACAGATTCTTCACGGCGTCTTTCACAGCCGAGTTTTAATACGAACGTGAACTTTCACTGAAAGGACAATAAATTCACTTCTTGTTTGGTCGGGACGTGTTCGCAGCTGAGGTCACATGTGGGTCAGAGGTCAGACCCTCCCTCTCTCTGTGGACGCCACACAGCTGGACCCTCACTGCACACCATGGAAAGGACTTACTGCCCCCTACTGGTCAACCACAGGAGCTACAGGGGCATTGTGTTCCTCTATGCTGACCTTGAGCGCCCCCTGTGGACGATGCCTTTCTTACGCCGCTCTACAGAGGACCAATCACAGCTCCGCTCCTGACCTCTGAGGTCATCAATTATCAGGAAAATCATTTAGCATTTTTTGTCTAAATATATTAAGTGGAAAAGTGGAATTTTTTCCCCCTAATGTGTTGAGTCATGAATATATGTATTAACACGGTAACAAGATATTTTCCAACAATATACAATCGTATTTTCAGTAATTGTAACTACTGTTAATAACCAGTGGATCATTAACAGTGTATTTAATAAGCTTTTTTCTTCAGTTCTTCAAACAAAATCATATTCTCAGATTATCTTTATCAAACCTTAGAAACACTTCATCTAAGAATTATGATATTGCTCCTGTGATGTGCTCACCCTGCTGGAGTCGCCCTCCACGTTCCACTTGGGCCGGACCACGTAGTCCTTGTTGGACGGCATCGGGACTCGAGCCCGGGCGCAGAACCCGGGGTCGCCGGGTCGCAGGGCTCTATGGGGGGGGGGGGGGGATCCAGTTGTTATAATAACAATATAACTGTGACTTCCTGTGAGATTCTAAACGGACAGTCCACAATACGTTAAGTTTCTTAAACAAAGACAAAATCAAACCTTTAGATTCTGAACATTACATCATGAAAACATTTCAGAACACAAATGAGATTCTGAACCTGAACAGAATCTTACTTCTCTTCTCCAGTGAGCTGCTTCTCCAGGTCTCTGCGAGGCGTCTGACCCCCGGAGCTAAAGGGGGGGGGGGGGAGACAGAGACAGGGTGGTTGGTATCAGGTAACCATGGAAACACAATCTGTCTGCAGTCAAACAGGAGCAGTTACTGGAACCAGGCGTCTTCATGCTGGTGTTAGTTTCCATCACAGCAGAAAACCAGCGAATCAGAGAAAAACCGAATCAGACTCGTTTCCTGGAACCTCCTCAAGTGCATCAGGAGCCGGAGACTGAACTGGACCAGACCCGGTTCTGATGGTTCAGGAGCCGGAGACTGAACTTGACCACTTCCTGTTCTGATGGTTCAGGAGCCAGAGAGAGAACTGGACCACTTCCTGTTCTGATGGTTCAGGAGCCAGAGAGAGAACTGGACCAGACCCGGTTCTGATGGTTCAGGAGCCAGAGAGAGAACTGGACCAGACCGGTTCTGATGGTTCAGGAGCCAGAGAGAGAACTGGACCACTTCCTGTTCTGATGGTTCAGGAGCCAGAGAGAGAACTGAACCACTTCCTGTTCTGATGGTTCAGGAGCCAGAGAGAGAACTGAACCACTTCCTGTTCTGATGGTTCAGGAGCCAGAGAGAGAACTGGACCACTTCCTGTTCTGATGGTTCAGGAGCCAGAGAGAGAACTGAACCACTTCCTGTTCTGATGGTTCAGGAGCCAGAGAGAGAACTGAACCACTTCCTGTTCTGATGGTTCAGGAGCCAGAGAGAGAACTGAACCACTTCCTGTTCTGATGGTTCAGGAGCCAGAGAGAGAACTGAACCACTTCCTGTTCTGATGGTTCAGGAGCCAGAGAGAGAACTGAACCACTTCCTGTTCTGATGGTTCAGGAGCCAGAGAGAGAACTGAACCACTTCCTGTTCTGATGGTTCAGGAGCCAGAGAGAGAACTGAACCACTTCCTGTTCTGATGGTTCAGGAGCCAGAGAGAGAACTGAACCACTTCCTGTTCTGATGGTTCAGGAGCCAGAGAGAGAACTGAACCACTTCCTGTTCTAATGGTTCAGGAGCCAGAGAGAGAACTGGACCAGACCCGGTTCTGATGGTTCAGGAGCAACCGGGTCGACTCGGGTCAACGCCAGCGGCTGAACAACGAGTTCATCACAACAAGCTGAATCTCGTTAGTGTCACGGTCACTTCCTGTTAAACTGTCATCACAGAGCAACCATGCAATCACATGACTGAACCTGGTGGATGGAGAGAAGACGTCAGGTTCCTCCGCCCTCTCCACCTTCTGAGGCTGACTGGGGGGGGGGAGAAATGAAATGGAGGGATGAAGATGAATGACAGAAAGAAAAAAAAAAACAGTACGACAGGAAAGACTGAGAGGAAGAACACAGGAGGTGAAGAGGAGAGAGAAGAGAGCCGAGACATGAAGAGGAAGAGGAGGAGGAAGAGGAGGAAGAGGAGGAGGAAGAGGAGGAGGAAGAGGAGGAAGAGGAGGAGGAAGAGGAGGAGGAAGAGGAGGAAGAGGAGGAAAAGGAGGGAGAAGGGGAAGAGGGGGAAGAGGAGGAAGAGGGGGAAGAGGAGGAAGAGGAGGAAGAGGAGGAGGAAGAGGAGAAAGAGGAGGAAAAGGAGGGAGAAGGGGAAGAGGGGGAGGAGGAAGAGGAGGAAGAGGAGGAGGAAGAAGGGGAGGAAGAAGAGGAGGAGGAAGAGGAGGTGAAGAGGAGGGAGAACAGAGCTGAGACATGAAGAGGAGGAAGAGGTGGAAGAAGGAGGAAGAGGAAGAAGAGGAGGAAGAGGAGGAAGAGGAGGAAGAGGAGGAAGAAGAGGAGGAAGAGGAGGAAGAAGAGGAGGAAGAGGAGGAAGAGGAGGAAGAGGAGGAGGAAGAGGAAGAAGAGGAGGAAGAGGAGGAAGAAGAGGAGGAAGAGAAGGTGAAGAGGAGGGAGAACAGAGCTGAGACATGAAGAGGAGGAAGAGGAAGAAGAAGAGGAGGAAGAGGAAGAAGAGGAGGAAGAAGAGGAGGAAGAGGAGGAAGAGGAGGAAGAGGAGGAAGAGGAGGAAGAGGAAGAAGAGGAGGAGGAAGAGGAGGAAAAGGAGGAAGAGGAGGAAGAGGAGGAAGAGGAGGAGGAAGAGGAAGAAGAGGAGGAGGAAGAGGAGGAAGAGGAGGAAGAGGAGGAGGAAGAGGAAGAAGAGGAGGAGGAAGAGGAGGAAGAGGAGGAAGAGGAGGAAGAGGAGGAAGAGGCAGCGGAACAACTGAAACCAGATGTGTGTGTTTGGTGCAGGAACCTCCTGGATTCCACTGAGTCAGTTTCAGGTGAAGAAACAGGTTCAGTCTGTTTGTCTGTTTGAGTCCAAAGCTTCAAACAAGTTCAACTGTTTGAAAAGTTTAAGATCAAACTTGTGAAATACAAAAGTCAAAATAAATAAAAAAACTTATTTTTCAATCTACGTTAGAAAGATTCCAGGTTTCTTATCAAACTGCCTCATCCTGAGGTTTGTGTTTTGGTGATCAGTGTGAAGTTTACAGCTGCTACAGAAGAGAGAAGGTGAAGGCGGAGTCTCCCAAGTGACCAATCAGAGGAGGGGGCACCAGCCCCGCCTCCAAAGGCTCAGAGTGAACTGGATGAGCGAGTAGCGTGATGTCACCACGCCTGCAGTACCACCGCGGTGCACACGGAGCACAGACGCTAACCAGAGAAGTTCAGCGCTGACGAGTTCGCACGATAAACAAACATCACAGCTGTGTAGCGCTGTCGGGAGGAAAGTGGGCGGTACCTCAGCCGTCGCTTCTGAGGCATCTGCTGGTCCAGGTCTCTCTGCTGCCGCTCCTCTCTCGTCATCCCCTTGTAGTTCGACGTCAACCCGAAGATCGGCCGCGACCACTCGTCTGCAAACCAGACACACACACACATCAGTGACCTGTGGTCGGATTAGGGTTGCAAAATTCCAGGAATATTCAAAGTTTGAAACTTTCCATGGGAATTAACGGGAATTAATGGGAATTAACTGGAAATGTTGTGGGTAATTTATACTAACTGTATTTACCTTGTCATATACAGACATAAATATAAACATTTTGTTTTGTCATAGGCTGATTTGAGCCCTGAGGAAACTTTGGGCACTTGACTATATGCTTCTGCATCGTTGTGTCATTCTTAACATAGGTCTTTGCACAGTATTTGCACATGTACACAGCCTTTCCTTCTACATTGGATGGGGTGACATGTCTCCACACATGAGAGAGTGCACGTGGCATTGTTCTGTAGAATAAGATGAGAAAAAAGTTTGTAAAAAAACACTAATGCAATGCCAGAGATATAAATAGTTAGCCAAACTATTGGAATCGTCTGTAAACATATTTTACAATTGATGGATAAATGAATGGAAATAGTCTAGATGAACAGATGAACAATCCTCAATCTGCATGCTAATATATTTTCCCAGTAATATCATGGAAACTTACCTGACTAGTCCTGCACTCTACAGCAGGCCTCAGTAGCCCTGCTGTAGAGTGAAGCATGCTGGGAGTTATCTGTGCATGTGATGGAAGAATGACCAGTGGAGGCTTGAAACTCAACGTTCCATACATCTTTAAAATAGAGTTTTGAATGATGTTTTTATTGCTCAGCGTTTTATTTGCGTAGTTTTTTTTTCAAAATTCCCAAATATTCCCGAGCTTAACTTCCCATGTAAAGTTTACGGAAACTTTCCACCCCTTTGCAACCCTCGGTCGGACCAACACACGACACAGAGAGGCGGGGTCTTACTGATGAGTTTGAGCGCCAGGTCCTTGTTGGCCCGAGACTCTTTGGGGTGTTTGTAGAGGAACATGACGGAGCGCCCGATGCCGCTGTGCTTCAGCGTCTCCTGACTGACGCTGGGCAGCTGAGGAGGAGGAGGAGACAGGGTGAGAACATGCTGGAGGAGACGCCACCTGAGAGCTGGAGGAGCAGCCACCTCACCTCCTGCAGGATCCTCAGCAGCTCCTCCCGGATCCGCAGCGCCGGCAGAGACTTGTCCGGGAGAGGACTGATCCACTCTTTAATGGCCGACATCACGCCGCTGTCGATGAACGTCTCCTTCAGGTCCTGTCTGAGGGAGAAACAGCCGGAGGTCAAACATCTGGACACGAAGCAGCAGCAGGTGGTCGGGTTAACATGTGGGAACATCCAGGGGAGGGGCGGGGCCTGTAGAACAGCAGGAGGTGGAGTTGTTTCCAGCTCCTCCTACAGTAAGAGCATCGACCACGAGGATCGTTAACATCCAAAAGCCAAACCACACGTGAGAAGAGTTTCTATAAAAGACCGAACACGAGTTGAACAAACCTGATAATAAAAACAGTTTGATGACTTTTGAAAAACCTTCACTTCTTACACTCTTAACAAAAGAAGATAAATCGTTCTCGTCACTGGTGGGGGGGGGGGGGGAGGGTTCTTACTTCTTCAGGTGCATGACCACGTGCGGCAGCAGCGTGAGCTTCTTCAGCGCCGGTTTCTTCTGACTGTTCAGAGTTCGATCCTCCTGTGGGAACAACACACGTCGGGTCAGGACTCACTCAGAAGCAGCAGCAGCAGCAGCACGCCGAGGCTTTTATTTTGAAGGGCGCACCTCCGCAGCCTCGGTCATCTTCATCATCATGGCGCTGACCACGTCGTCGGCGTCGCTGATGAACGTTCCTCCGTCGCGGTGCTTCCGCCTCTTGCTGTTCATCGCCTTCCTGCGAGCGAGCATGATGTCGAAGTCCGACATGAAGCTGGTGCTACACACACACAGACACACACAGACACACACACACACACAGACACACACACACACACACACAATAAAATGATCTTATCGATAAAGAAAAGTTTTAAGATTCCATATAAATAAAAAGAAAATAATCAACATTTTAGACTCAAAGGCCGAATAGAAAAATATCAACTCAACTGAGCGTTTAGAAAATGTGAAGATACAATAATAAAACATTATTATTAACATATTTATAGAATAAAGCAGATTCTCATACTTTATTTTGTCTTATTGAATATTAAGTACAGATGGAGGCGGAGCTCCAGTCGATGCGTGATTTGATTTCACTTCCGTCTGAAGCAGTTTCCTGCTCAGGAGAAGTTTCTGATTTGCAGAAGTTATTATAAATCTCTTCTCACTCTTGGCCGCTGCGGTCGACGCCCTCGTCCGACTCTGACTCCTCCTCCTGCTGCTGCTGCTCCTCCTTGTTCTGCTGCTCCCCCCCCTCCAGGTCCTCCTGGTTGAAGCCCTGCAGCAGACACACCCCCACACTTCAGCTCCTCCTCCTCAGCAGATTGAAACATCATGAAACCTCGTGACCTCAGTTCTCCTCACAGAGGTCAGAGGTCAGGACGAAGGTCAGAGAAGAGGAGGGACCTGTTTGTTGTGATGAAGGTTCTACTCACCGTGAACTCCTCCTCCTCTTCCTCCCCAGACTCCCCGAAGATGTCTGCGATCATTTTCCTGCAACAAACAGAGGTCAGAGGTCAAAGGTCACAGCAGCAGCTCTGGGGCCGTTCACGCCGCCCGGCGGTGGATCCTGAACTCACTCCTCCTCGTCTCCCGATTCGCTGTCGCTGCCGAACAGCGCCTTCTCGTCCTTGTGCTCCGCCTCCGCCTTGGCGCCCTCGTCCTCGCTGCCGCTGTCCGAGCCCAGCTCGCGCAGTTTGGCGGCGAGACTCTTGTCGGGTCGGCCCGGCGCCGCGTCGCTGTCAGAGTTCTCATCGTCGTCCGACACCGCCCGACTCCTCTTCACTGCTGGAGAGGAACAGGAAGCACGTGAGGGCGTGGACGACCACCGGGGGTCATGTGATCATCAGGTTATTAACTTCAACATCTCTCACCTGGTTTCTCCTCATCCTCACTGTCTGACAGGACGGCCTTCTTCCTCTTCACTGCACACACGCACAAACACACACACACACACACACACACACACACACACACACACACACACACACACACACACACACACACACACACACACACACACACACACACACACACACACACACACACACACACACACACACACACACACACACACACACACACAGGTTTAATCACTAAGCTCCGTCCACACATATACAGTTTTAGTTTTAAAACCCGTCTCTGTTGCCATGGTAACGCCTGGCGTCCACGGCCTCTGCTCTCGTTTAGTTTGAAACTCTTGAGTTTGTGAGTTTTAAGCCGACGCCCACGTCCTCTTCCTGATTGGTTCTCATCAGTCACATGACTCGAGCACCAGCAGCCAATACAAAGTGCTGCTGTACTTCACTCTAACTCGTTCCTAGTGTTTATAACTAAGCAACCAGAAGACAATCTACTTCCTGTTTACACCACATGACCAGTGCACGTGTGTCTGAGTGACGGATCTGATCTGAGGTCAGAGGTCAGAGGTCAGACAGGGTCCCTACAGGTTTTAACAAGTTAAATTTAAGACTTTTTAAGACCCCTTTGAACAGAATTTAAGACCTATTTCACGGCCATGCTGGCAAAAAGGTATCAAGGAAAATTACTATGAAAGAAGAAATAAGTAAATGTATTCCCGTTCAACATAACAACGACTGAACATAACAGTACACAGTGTGTGTGTGTGTGTGTGTGTGTGTGCGTGTGTGTGTGTGTGTGTGTGTGTGTGTGTGTGTGTGTGTGTGTGTATCTCTGAACTCACAGCAGGTGGAACTCCAAACAGGTCAACAATAGTAACAAATAGAATCAGAAATAACTGAGCCTACTAGTCAGGAAGGATGCTTTTGTTTGTCAAACAGTTACCAAGTATGAGTTCAATAAACGATTCTTTCAGCATAGAGGAAAAAGGTTGTCCAAAAAAAGGAGGAGGAGTCACGTGTGACATCGTAACGGAGACGATGCGGACTCGCCTTCGTTACGATGTTATATAAACACGTTTATACCTGTGCAAAGGATTCTAGCATCCATTACAAAAATATGGTTTAAACTTTTTATTAACGAGTTTAAAAGCGAAATGTTATCCTATCGCCTGACAAACGCCTTTTATTAATCATAATGATTTAGTCCGAAGAAGACTGTAGTTTCGTTTGTTGATGTTTTTATTGCTGTTACTTTCCCTGTCAATTTTGTTAACAGGAAAAATGAATACTTGACTTTTAATTTATTTGTTTTATTAGCACTTTGCCTGTCCTTGCTTTTAAATGGACAAAAACTTGATTTTTCGTTGCTTTTGTGTCAACAGTTCCCTTATATGAAACAAAGTTTATTAAAAGACATTCTTTTGGAATGAAGTAACAATCTTTTGTGCCTTTATTTTCAGTCATCACATGCCTGGAACAACCTCAAGCTAAATTTAAAAGCTGTTTGCTAAATAAGAGCGATTGAGAATTTGTATTTGCGATTGAGAAACGCCGCCGCTCCGCGCTAATCCTTAGCACGCCGGCACATGGTTGTTTACACCGGACGCTGAAGCGGCGCATGGGAGTGGACGGGAGCTTTGGCGTCGCTTCAGCGTCCGGTGTAAACCCGGCGTGAGGCAGATGTATCATTTAATGCATAACGTGTCTCACAACAAAGCGTCACTCACATGCGACCGCAACTACCGTATAACCCTCAGTATATGCGCAGCGCAAGCACATTGAATTACCGTATATGACATTAACAACATCCAAATAATGCACTTTTTTTTTAACGGTGGTATCTTAATTTTTAAGACCCCGCGGGAACCCTGATCTGAGGTCAGAGGTCAGAGGTCAGTACCTGGCTTCTCCTCGTGCTCGCTGTCGTCTCTCGGCTCCTCCTCTTCCTGCTTCTCTCCGTCGCTTCCTGCTGCAGCCTTCCTCTTCCGTCCCTCCTCCTCCTCCTCCTCACTGTCAGACTGCATCACAGCGTTCCACTTCCCCCCCCCTCCTTCCTGTTTCCTCTCCTCCCCCCCCTCCTCCTGGTCGGAGTCTATCTGTGGCGCCGCCCGTCTGGCGTGCGTCTCTGTGTCAGAGTCACTGTCGGCGTCGGACTGTTTGGACGCCGCGGGTTTGTCCTCGTCCTCTGAGTCGCTGTCCGCGGCCGCTGTGGGCCGGTCCCCCCCCTTCCCCCCCTCCTCATGGTCCGAGCTACTCCCCCGGCGTTTAGGAGGCGGAGACGACCCCTCCCCCTCCTCGTGGTCCGGCGCTCTGTGTTTGACGGGGGACGAGTCCTCGTCCTCCGACCCACTCGTCCTGTGTTTGACCGGCGAGTCTCCGTCGCTGTCGGCAGGACGAGGAGGCTCCGCCTCCGAGTCGCTCTTGTCGTGGTCGTGCTGGCTCCCGGGCGCCTCCCCCTCCGAGTCGCTGTCGGCCGCTGTGCGCTCCTCGCGGTCGGAGCCGCTGGCGTCCCCGCCGAGCTGGGCAGCGGGGGGGCCGTCCTCGTCCTGTGGAGACAAACAGAGAAACCATGAGGACATTCACTTCATCTGTGATGTCACAGAGCGTCAGGGGGCGGAGCCTCGTTCTGACCTCAGACTCGTGTCCCTCGCTCCTCACGTCTTCGCCGTCTGACCCCGGGTGCTCGTCCTGAACCGGAGTGCCGCCGCCGTCATCTGCAGGACACACAACAGGTGAGGACACACAACACGTGAGGACACACAACAGGTGAGGACACACAACACGTGAGGACACACAACAGGTGAGGACACACAACACGTGAGGACACACAACAGGTGAGGACACACAACACGTGAGGACACACAACACGTGAGGACACACAACACGTGAGGACACACAACACGTGAGGACACACAACACGTGAGGACACACAACACGTGAGGACACACAACACGTGAGGACACACAACAGGTGAGGACACACAACAGGTGAGGACACACAACACGTGAGGACACACAACAGGTGAGGACACACAACAGGTGAGGACACACAACAGGTGAGGACACACAACACGTGAGGACACACAACAGGTGAGGACACACAACACGTGAGAACACACAACACGTGAGGACACACAACAGGTGAGGACACACAACACGTGAGGACACACAACAGGTGAGGACACACAACACGTGAGGACACACAACAGGTGAGGACACACAACACGTGAGGACACACAACAGGTGAGGACACACAACACGTGAGGACACACAACAGGTGAGGACACACAACACGTGAGGACACACAACAGGTGAGGACACACAACACGTGAGGACACACAACACGTGAATCACATGAAGAACCCAGCAGGTCCAGATGTTCTCCAGAGTTCAGAGGATCTGACGATCACGTGGATCTGAGGATCTGACCTGGGATCGGATCTGAAGCTGGTTCTGATCTGGTTCTGGATCAGAGTCAGACCGGATCAGATCTGAGACCAGAGTCAGACCGGATCTGATCTGAGACCAGAGTCAGACCGGATCAGATCTGAGACCAGAGTCAGACCGGATCAGATCTGAGACCAGAGTCAGACCGGATCTGATCTGAGACCAGAGTCAGACCGGATCTGATCTGAGACCAGAGTCAGACCGGATCAGATCTGAGACTAGAATCAGACCGGATCAGATCTGATACCAGAGTCAGACCGGATCAGATCTGATACCAGAGTCAGACCGGATCAGATCTGATACCAGAGTCAGACCGGATCTGATCTGAGACCAGAGTCAGACCGGATCAGATCTGATACCAGAGTCAGACCGGATCAGATCTGATACCAGAGTCAGACCGGATCAGATCTGATACCAGAGTCAGACCGGATCAGATCTGATACCAGAGTCAGACCGGATCAGATCTGAGACCAGAGTCAGACCGGATCAGATCTGAGACCAGAGTCAGACAGGATCTGATCTGAGACCAGAGTCAGACCGGATCCGTTCACACCTGCTGCTGAATGAGGAACGCACGTCCTGCACTGAGAAGTCACGTGGTTATTGTGTTGATTATTTCAAAACACACAACCCGGACATTTCCTGTTTGAAAGACCAACATTAGCATCGTTAGCTCACAACAACAAGCTAGCGATGCTAACTCTCCAGCGGAGCGTGGATCAAAGTTTACAACCGGAAGTCCCCGGAGCTGCGAGGTTTTACCGGGAAACAAAGCCAGTTGTGTGTGTGTGTGTTACCGGAGCGGGCCCCGGACATGAAGTCCTCCTCTTCCCCGTCCATCAGTCCCCCGACGCGGATCCGCTTCAGCTTCAGACCCGAGGAACCGGAACCGCTTCGAACTCCCGCGGACTGAATCAACCAGAAACTAGCGCCTCGACGAGCTAACAGCTAACAGCTAGCATAGACAGCTAGCAGCTTCCCTGCGCAGCCTCAGAGCCAAGATGGCGGAACTGCGTCATCTGCACACGCGGGCGCTGCCTGATGGCGTCACTGCATTTTTTAAATAAACGTTTTTATCAACACCGCGACTCAAATGAACCTAAGGGTTTCTTTTAATACAGTTAATTAAAAGAAAATAATTATAAAAACATTATCTTCAAAAAGTGGGATTAAAAAAAAGTTAGTAAGAAGGATTATAAATTAATTTTGTAAACAAAGATCATTTGTCCATGTTGTTTTAAACTGGTTCTGTGATTAAAACGTCATCAGTTTAATATAATCTGCGTTTTAAGGATCAATAGGTGGACGATATGAAATAATTTAATTGTTGAAACTAGTTTTTAAAGTTAATTTAACTCCATCGTGTGCGGAGGCTCGTGTGCACACTGCCCTCCTGTGGCCACAATGCGAAACTACGTGACGACTGAAGTTAGATTGTACTTTTACCTCAAGGCGGAAATAATAACATAGTAGTACTTCCTGTGCTACTGCTTTCAAAATAAAATATTTACTCTAAACATTGGTGTACATACAAAATGTGACCACAGGAGGGCAGTGTTTTAAACGAAGAGCGCTTCAGATTATAATTTAACTCTATTTAAGTGCAGATAAACTTCATCATGATGATTGAAAAATTTAAATATTCAGAATTGATTAAAAACAGTCGTGAACTTTAACAAATATAAAATCATTTTATGATGATTACTATTCACGTGAAGCTCAGTTTTGATTCCATCTCATTCGTTTGACTCCAGATTAGAAACATATAAATATCAGGAAGTTTACAGAAAGAAACGACAGAAGTTATTAGATATGGTGAAAATACGATGTGGTGATTGTTATCACACACTATGGCCACAGGAGGGCAGCAGACACACATTTACCAAAGCAATTAACCAAACCTTTAATATTAAGGCGCACATTTGTTCAATACTACTATAATAATAAAAATTATAATAATAATGTGAAGGTGAATGTGAATAGTACTAGTTAGAAAGTTTGACTTAAAACTGGGTTCAGGTCACGTTATACATTTTTATTAATGTTTTATTATTCATCTTAACTGGGTTTTTTTTTTTATTGTTTTACTCTTTTATTCCACCCCCACACCTCTAGGATGTGTTAAATTAACACATTACATCATATCATATTATATTATACTGCATTACATTGCATATTGCAATATGACACTGTTCACTGTTTTGCATTTAGCATTACACTTTTTACTTCACTTTTTATATTTTTTATATATTTTTATTCAGAAATGTTTATCTCAAAATAAATGTTACTTTGTATAAATATTGGTAAAAAGTAAGTAAATAAGAAGTATACAGTGAGTAAATATATACTGGTTTCCCATTTTGTATTGCTCTCCTATGTATGTTGTATTTATTGCGTTTTTATGTTTCTATGTTCATTGTTTGCATCAATAACCAGAGCAAATTCCTTGTATGTGTGAACGTACTTGGCAATAAAATACTTCTGATTCTGATTCTGATTCTGATCTAGAAAGAATGGTGCAGAAGGTCATAATATGTTTGATAATCTGACTCCATTTATACTTTACATTAAAATACGTCTCATTAGGGCGCGAGCACTGACAGACGTGAGGCCCTATTGAAATGGTAAGGATTATTATTATTATTCAGGCAAATGAATTGTCTTTTTGTCCTTTCGGTGCAATTGTAGAAACGCAACAGGAAGCCTGCTTTTATGCCTATAGTGGCCATTTTGGCCATATTCCACATTTTTACTTTGAGGTACTTGTACCAGGGCTTTCATCAGATCAACTTCAAATTGAGATGAGTGTCATCACAACAAGATGGAGATACAAACCAACTCTACGATAGATTTTTCGTCACACGGTGTGACCGTGGCGTGGCGTCAAAGTTTGATTACACGCCAATAAAACACAATGTTCTGTAACGCGGCATACATGGATCATGAATCCTTTGATGCTGAGCCGTCAAAGGATTCATGGTCCATGCAGCACTCCGGCAGTGACAGTGTCAGTGGTCATAGATCAAAGGAATCTTCATGTCTTGCAAAGGTTACGTCTCTCTCCCTCTCAGAATTGGGACATTTCCTCAAACCGTGTAAACATTGAGGTACAGCGAAGAAGAAAGAAAAGAGGAAGTGAACGAGAGAGGGAGGAGCAGAGATCTGTTTGTGTTCAGAGGAAGTGAATCTGTTCTATAGTCTCTGGCAGCAGCTGAAATGGAGCAGCAAGAAAATCACCTGGACAGAGAAAGATTCTCCTGTTTGATCTGTCTGGATCTACTGGAGGATCCGGTGACTACTGTCTGTGGACACAGCTACTGTAAGAGCTGTATTAACACCCACTGGGACAAAGAGGAGGAGAGAGGAAGCTACAGCTGTCCTCAGTGTAGACAGACCTTCACACCGAGGCCTGTCCTGGAGACAAGCACCATGTTAGCTGCTTCACTGGAGGAGCTGAAGAAGACTGGACTCCAAGCTGCTCCTGCTGATCACTGCTATGCTGGACCTGAAGATGTGGCCTGTGATGTCTGCACTGGGAGAAAACGGAAATCTCTCAAGTCCTGTTTGAATTGTTTGGCCTCTTATTGTGAAAAACACCTCCGGCATCATCTTCAGTCAGCTCCATTGAAGAAGCACAAGCTGGTGGAGCCCACGGAGAAGCTCCAGGAGAACATCTGCTCTCGTCACGACGAGCTGATGAAGATGTTCTGCCTCACTGATCAGCAGTGTATCTGTTATCTCTGCTTTGTGGAGGAACATAAAGACCACGACATAGTGTCAGCTGCAGCAGAAAGGACTGAGAGGCAGAGAGAGCTCGGGCTGAGGAGACAAACAATCCAGCAGAGAGTCCAGGACACAGAGAAAGACGTGAAGCTGCTTCAACCGGAGGAGGAGGCCGTCAATGGCTCTGCTGATAAAGCAGTGGAGGACAGTGAGGAGATCTTCACTGAGATGATCCGTCTGCTGGAGAAAAGAAGCTCTGATGTGGAGCAGCAGATCAGATCCCAGCAGGAAACTGAAGTGAGTCGAGTCAGAGAGATTCAGGAGAGACTGGAGCAGGAGATCACTGAGCTGAAGAGGAAAGACCATGAACTGAAACAGCTCTCAGACACAGAGGATCACAACCAGCTTCTACACAACTACCCCTCACTGTCACCACTCAGTGGATCTACACACTCATCCAGCATCAGGATCAGTCCTCTGAGGAACTTTGAGGACGTGACAGCTGCTGTGTTCCAGGTCAGAGGTCGACTACAGGACATTCTGAGTGAGACACGGACAAAGATTTTACAGATTGTGTCTCAAGTGGATGTTTTACTGCCACAACCAGATCCAAAGACCAGAGCTGACTTCTTAAAATATTCACAGGAAATCACAATGGATCCAACCACAGTAAACAGACGTCTGTTATTATCTGAGGGAAACAGAAAAGTAACAATGATGAGTGAAGAACAGTCTTATTCTAATCACCCAGACAGATTCACTCATGAGCCTCAGGTCCTGAGTAGAGAGAGTCTGACTGGACGTTGTTACTGGGAGGTGGAGGTGAAGCTGGGTTTGCCGTGGGGAGAAGTTTGTGTAGCAGTCGCATACAAGAATATCAGCAGAGCAGTATGCTCACTTGAATGTTTATTTGGACACAATGATAAATCTTGGTCATTATGTTGTTATGGAAACAGTTATAACTTGTATCACAACAGCATCAAGACTCCAGTGTCAGGTCCTTGGTCCTCCAGAGTAGGAGTGTACCTGGATCACAGTGCAGGTGTTCTGTCCTTCTACAGCGTCTCTGACACCATGACTCTCCTCCACAGAGTCCAGACCACATTCACTCAGCCTCTCTATGCTGCAGTTAGGGTTAATTGGTCTGGATCCACAGCTGAGTTCTGTAAACTCAAATAGACTTGAGTCATTAAAAGCAGTGATTTAGATTTTGTGTTTAAATCTTTAACTTCTTTTGTCTCCATGTTTGTTGATCAAAGTTCGTCGTGGTGACGTTTCTGCTCCGCACAGAGATCAGCTGTCTATCAAACACTGACCTTCCTTTATCACATATTTAGTCCTCACTTTGTAAAGACAGAAATCTATAATTACACTGACATGAATGTCAACCTCCCTCAAACTACATGTGTTTATCAACAACCCCCCCCCCCTGCAGACATTCAGATGGTTTTAAGGAATGGGCGTGGCAAAATAACTGACTAGCGCCCCCTAAAGGGCAGCCCCGGCACTACGATTGGCCGACATGTACAAAAATCTACAGGGCCATGTGCAGTGATGCCGGTAACGCGCTACTTAGTAACGCATTTCTCTAATCTGACCGAGTAATACAACACGTTACTATTTCCAAACCAGTAATCAGATTAAAGTTACTCCTCCAAGTCACTGTGCGTTACTATTTTGTCCACTTTTTGTTACTTTTATTATCATCTACACGAACATGTGCACTTCTCGCTCTTACTCCGTCACTCGCACACATCAACAACCCTTCACTTCCTCATTGCCCCCCCCCCGATCCCCAACACAAGCAGCCAATGAGGGCCTGACATCCCCAACAAAGCCATCCTACTGGTCCAAACAGTCACATGTCCCAACCCGACCCCTTCACTGACCCTCAGGATATCGGAACGCTCTTTCAACACAGTGTTTTACTGAACATACGTCAAATCCAAACATAAACATAAACCCAGTCCGTTACAATATATTTGATTTTCTTCTTGCGTCTCTGGGAGTGAAGTCATGAAGCCTATGTGAAAATTTTAGTTGAATCGCCCTCGTTTCGTGCCATAATAAAAAAGATCCCTTCTACTGTCAATGCCGGGCTGCCTCACAGAACAGCTGTTTGTAAAACCACTCCTTGCTTCTCTAATGCTGTGAACAACAGGTACAATGTTCATAAAACATGTTGAAAAGTTACATTTATAAACAATGTAGATCATAAGTAGTAAGTTTTTCCATTACAGTGTTAACAGTTAAATATGTCAGGTCAAGAAAGACTGTCTTTATTTTATTTTTATAAAAACATGAATTTTTTCAGGAAATAGTTTTTAAGTTCAACTTAAAATGTCAGGAGATACATTATACGTTGTTGTTGTGTACATTACTTTTAAAAATGCACTTCTAATAAAGTGAGTGTTGGCAAAACCGGTTGTGATTTTTATGTTGAGGCGGCGGGGGTGTTGTCGGCAGCTGCTGAATGTAACTAATAAGGTAACTTGTAATCTAACTTAGTTACTTTTAAAATCAAGTAATCTGTAAAGTAACTAAGTTACTTTTACAATCAAGTAATCTGTAAAGTAACTAAGTTACTTTTTCAAAGTAACTGTGGCAACACTGGACATGTGTCTTTTCATAACAAACAAACAAGTCTCTTGGATAGATATGCTAGACCAAACAGGGAGCCCGCCATTTTGACTTTAATGGCTATATTGGCCATTTTCCACATTTATACTTTGACGAACTTGTCATACGGCTTTCATCCGATCAACTTCAACTTCGTTTGATTACATGTCATCAAAACACAAGCTTCTGTATCTCTGGCATATTTGGTACCCCCCCGACCCGCAGCAGGATGTGTGACGTACTTCCCGAGTCGCTCCGGTTTGATGAGGATGTTGAAGTAGGTTTTCTTCAGCTGCTCTGAGAACATGGTGAAGACGCCCGGCTCGGCGCTGAAGTCCGCCAGGTGATCCACGATCAGCGTCAACAGCAGCTGAACAGACGAGGGAAGAGGTTGGAATCTCTCAGCGCTCACTGAGCAGGAAGTCACGTTTCTGAGCAACTCACTGTTTTTCATCACGTTTAAAATCCGTCAGAAAATGAGAGTAAGGTTGAACTTCACTGTGACGTGTTAAACTCTAGTGGAGACAGATTTCTGACGACACACGTTGGTCACAGAGTCTTTGTTGTTTCCACATTCTGACGTCAAAGCACAAACTGAAGAACAGGCACTAAACTGATGTGGATGTGTTAGAGGTTAAAGAATCCACATATGATATTTCTTCAAACGCATAGAACACATTGGAAAACTTCTCCATCAACTCCCTGTTCACTCTGCGCAGCGAGCTTCTCCTCACCGGCAGCTTGTGGTTGAAGCCTTTCAGCCGGATCACCAGTCCGTGCTCGCTGGCCACCAGCTTGTACTCGAGCTGCGCCACGTCCGCCTCATACGCCGGCTCCGCCAGGTTGTGAGCCAGGATGTTGACGAAGATGTCGAACAGAACAAGACTGGAGGACGAACAACAACAACATAGTTTGCACTGGTTGGATTTTAAATGGTGTGTTTGTGGTGTTTGCTGTGTGGTGACGGTAAAGTCTCGTACTTCTCTGGGCTCCTCTGTATCACCGGGGAGATCAAGTTGAAACGAATATAAGCTGAAACACACAAAAAGACGGGGTCAGGAATTTACCTGAACATGAAAACGACTTCATCAGTTTGTTACAACTGATAAATCAAGTATATGAAAGATTACTGAAGCATCAGAAATCACATCCAATCATCGGATGGTTCAGCTTTTCACCGGACGTTTCCTCGACCAATCAGACGGCGGACGCACCTTTGGGGATCTTGAACTTGTTGTCCTTCTTGTACCACAGACAGCCGCGCTAGTCAGTTTTTTTGCCACGCCCATTTCTTAAAACCATATGAATATCTTCAAGGGGGGGATATTAATACACACATGTAGTTTGAGTGAGATGGAACCATGAACACGGAAGTTACAGCAATTTCGTGTGTCATGGCGAGTTGATGAACTTTGATGCCACGCCATTACTATGGCGTTTGACGAAAAGTCACAGTAATCTTATATCTTCATTATCAATGTCTTGAGACCCATTTGATACAGTTTGACATGGTTGAGGTCAGTGGATGAGGAGGAATACCTCCAAGTGTAAGACATGCAAAAAACAAGACATTTCCTGTTGCCACCAGGGGGCGCTGTGATATTAAGTCATGATTTCAGTGCAGATGTCATCAAGCCGGGTCTCTTGTCTTATGTGTCTAGTTTGGACTCGATTGGATCGTGTTTGTCCGAGATACAGAACCTCGTGTTTTGATGGCGTTTAATCAAACTTTGACGCCACGCCACGGTCACACGGTGTGACGAAAAGTTGATTTTTTAAGTCAGTTTTTTTCTCCATCTTGTTGTGATGACACTCATCTGAATTTGAAGTTGATCTGAAAAAAGCCCTGGGACAAGTACATTAAAGTAAAAATCGCCAAAATGGCCACTAAATCCAAAATGGCGGGCTTCCTGTTGCGTTTTTCATAATGCCCCTTGAGACTTTTTTTCATGATTAGTCACGATACACCTCTTGCCCGATTTTGGTGAAAATCGGTTATGTGGAAACCTAGGGGCTGGGTTCCAGGGGGCGCTGTTGAGCCATTTTGCCACGCCCATTTCCAAATACTCCAGAATACGTAAATTTTCACCACCTACTAATTTACTGCAAAGTTTAGAAACTTTTTGAGCACGTTAAAGCCCTCAAAAAGCCCATCCTTTTGCCGGAAAAATAATAATAGTCATTACAATTTCAATAGGGCCTCTCACCATTCGGTGCTCGGGCCCTAAATATGTAAATATGGGAGAGAGAGAGAGGGGAGGTTGTATAATCCTGTAATTTATTTCTCACCTGCTGTGGTACTGTGAGAGGTCCTGCACGCTGCTCTTCTCTCTGGGTATTATCTTCATCACTTTCCTTAAAATGGTATATCAAGAACTAGTTTGAGACAGATTTCACACAGCTCCCCAGGAAACAATTACAATGCAGTTTTTCTCCCTTTCCATATTGTTGACTGGTTGTTTTTGAACCACAATAAGATAGTGCTTTGTTTATGAGTTAAAAACAGTTCATTTTTTTTCTTCTAGTCAACGTTTCACAATTACTCAAGTAACATTTTGGATAACTTAAATATAACAGAAATATTATGAAGTGCATTTTAGGTTTTCAAATACTGGGATTTCCTTCTCACAACAAATGCACAGAATTCACCATTCATGTGGCAAACATCATGTAGGCTAAGTGTATGAAGTGTAAGTGTATGAAGTTTCATACTTTTCATACTTTTGTGCAAAAGTGACACTTCAGCTTACATTGGTACACATAACCTTGACTCGGGATTGAATGATTATAGTGCGGTGAGAAACAGTTCACCTTACATTGACTATTGTTAGCTGATAAACAGAGAGGACAAGAGATAAATTGCATTTGTTTATGTAGCGTTTGCTAAGTGATAGTTAGCTGACAGTGTTGGGAAGGATACTTTCAAAACGTATTCCGTTACAGAATACAGAATACATGCACAAAAATGTAATCTGTAACGTATTCCATTACATTAACTAATCTGAGTAACGTATTCTGAATACTTGGAATACTTCCGGTTTGTATTGCATTTTTTAAGTGTATGATTGCGGCGTTGTTATAGTCAGTGGAGCAGCAGCAGTTTAAACTCTCTCTCCACCGATGCTGCGGGCCAGCTGGATGTCCGGCTCCCATCCACTCCCACCTCTGTGCGGGTCTCACCGGAGGCTGAATCCCCCCCTGCGCCAAGGCTGCCTCGCGCCGTGCAGCGATCGTTTCGGCGTCGGGTCTATTTTTTGCGCTTGACGCGAGCGTATCGCTCCAGGAAACACACTGAAAAAGGATTTTAAACGATATTGATGACATATTTTATATGATATAAATGATAAAGCATGCATCCCATAGTTTGTATTCCCCTTCTGTTGTCCTGGAGTTTTAAATAAAGAGAGGGGGGGGGGGGGGGGCGGAGAATACGTAATTTACCCTCGACACCCGACATTGAACGGAGCAAACAGCGGAGAAGTTCTTGAAGATGGATGACATTAAATTGGGACGCTGTTGCAGTTAATGTTGGAGCAACAAGTGACCATATGCTTTTATACTTCTGGGTCAACGGGTGATATTATTTTAGCGTCGCTTCAGCGTCCGGTGTGAACCCTGCGTGCCTCGCTGGTCTCCTGCAGAGCCATGACAGCAGAGCTCTGGGAGCGCAGGTCGGTCTTCTCTCACCAGGCGCTGGAAGGGCAGCTTGCGGATCAGCAGCTCCGTAGATTTCTGGTAGCGACGGAACTCTCTCAGAGCCACGGTCCCGGGCCTGTAACGGTCCCGAGCCGGTCGCGGTGAGGCTTCTTCACGCCACCGGGGGCCGGGCGCTCTTACGGCAGCCCTGGTCTCCAGCTGCTTCCTAGATATAGATAGATAGATAGATAGAGTACTTTATTCATCCCCGAAGGGAAATTAAGTTGTCATAGCAGCCGGTATATTTGAATACAATTAAATACAATACAATACAATAGAATAAAATTAAAAGGTACAAAGAATAAAAAAACAGAAGCACAAGATAAAAATACAATAAAATAGGTAGATAAGGTGCATTGGCAAGATGATGGTAAAAGTACTGATGATATGATGGTAATGGTATTGTTAGACAGTATATAAGTATAGTACAGTATATATAGTATATAATATAACATAATATATATTTATATATGATAGTAATTATACCAATATAAAAGCAGTATATGGTAATAATGGCAGCAACAGTATATATAATAATAATAGTAATGGTGATATAATAATAGTAATTATAACATGTACACATAAATAAATATGTGTATATAGACTTATGTAAACAAGAATATACAGAGAGTATGATATGATACATAGTAGAAGTATGAATATGAATATAAGTATTTGACTATACAATAGGTAATATAATATACTATGAATCTAAGAATATGTATACAGAGTGTGCAAAAGACAATATTATTGTATAAAATGATATATAATATCAATATGGTTTATATGCACACATATCACATATGATGTGAAGTAAGTGTATAAGGAGCGGTTGTACAGGTACACAGTGCAGGAGACATGTTTAGTGCAGTTCTGTGATGGTGGCTCTGACAGAGGTAGATGAGTTGAACAGTCTTATTGCAGTTGGGAGGAATGATTTCCTGTATCGTTCCTTAGAGCAGCGGGGTTGAATGAGTCTGTGGCTGAAGCTGCTCCTTAGCTTGTCCAGTGTTTTGTAGAGGGGGTGAGAGGGATGGTCCATGATTGCCAGCAGTTTTGCCAGCATCCTGTCCTCCACCACCTCCTCCAGGGTGACCAGCTTAGAGCCAACCACAGACTCTGCCTTCCTGATGAGTTTTTTCAGTCTGTTGGCGTCCTTTGCCTTGATGCCCGCACCCCAGGACACCACAGCAAAGAAGATGGTGCTCGCCACAACAGACTGATAGAACATCTGCAGCATCTTGTTGCAGACCTGGGGGCTTTGCCTCCGGTGGATTTACGAGACAGTGATTAAACTCGTGAAACAGAGAAGTACCGTCATGTAATCCACTGATTTCAACAATGTAACTGTATTCTGAATACCATCTATTTAATTTGTAACTGTAACGGAATACAGTTACTCATAATTTGTATTCTAAATACGTAACGCCGTTACATGTATTCCGTTACTCCCCAACACTGTTAGCTGAATGCTAAAACACATTAAACCAATGAAATGTGGGAATTCTCAGTTTAGAAGGCAGAATTGTGCATATGAAATTACACTTGCCTAAACCTACAGATACCCTGTAAATAATTATATTTTTTTTCAAAAGAAAAAGAAAAAAATGATGGTTAGATAGTGTATTGGTCATATATTGCTTAGCTAAGCAATAATTACATTATGTTTCACTACAGAACACAAGGAGAGGAAGTTTGCAGTGGTGCAGTGGAGTGAAGGGGAGGATTGTGGGAAGCTCAGTCAAGTAAAAACTGATAATATACGGAGGTACGATGATTCCAAGATGGACCAACATGGGAATCCCATCTCCACCTACTCAGCCGTTATTGAATGGCGCCATGGGAAGAAACAGCGTGGAGGGTGGCCCCACTACCGGGCCACTGTTATATTTGTCTGTGGTAAGTTAATGATGCTATGGTTCAAAGTGAAGATTGTCCTCTCTACATAACCTGAAAATAGGCGTCTAAAGTTAGACAGGGGACATTTTGTGCTTACAATATTATTGGTGGTATAAAGTCAAGACAAAATATGATCCCTATTTTAATAAGCCAACTCTTGATTTAAAATGATACACATTTTAATGGAACTAATATTATTTACAACAGTTTTGACACCATTTTATCATGTATAAGCAACTGCTCTACAAAATGCTTATCTGCACAACTTTCCTTGTTTCTAAGTGAATGCATGAACAACACTACAACACAGTGATCTCATGATGTTAAACATAGTTGTAGCACTCTGTAGCTGTGGTTCCTACTTTTAAGAACCCTTAAACTGACACAAATTAGACCACAAACACCTGTCTGATGTCTGATAAGATTTTTCTTATACATGTTTTAGTACACAAAGTTTATTAAACATTAACCAAAGTTTCATATGGATGGGAATATAGTAAAATATTAATTAACATTTTTTGCAAACCCCATTGTGTGAACCACAGCTCTACACAACACATACTATATTGTTATGCTGACAGTGTCATAACCTGGTGATACAAAAAGTGCTTTCGAGTATTAAGCAGTTTGCCATTAAATCTGTTTGTTTGCATTCTTCCTTTGTTCTCTAGTTACTCGTTATGAGGCAACCCGTAAACTCAATGCACTGTTGAAGGAAAATGAACCTGCAGAGCTGACCAAGAGGGTCCCAGTCCCCCTCAAAAACAGGATGATCCAGATGACTAAGATCCTGATGACACTCTTCTGACTCAGTCATTGCAAGTCAAGGTGACATCTATTTGCTATTTTGAGTTGAACATGTTTTTCAGTTCATGTAAATCAAATGTCTGATCTTCTTTTTTCTCTCACTCTCACTCTCACTCTCTCACTCTCTCTCTCTCTCTCTGTATACCCAGAAGTCAAAGGATCTCACAAGGACAGACCCTGCAGAGGAATTCCTTGCAATGTACAGTGATTCCCCGCCCTCAGTCATTCATCATTAGGGGTGCAACGATTAGTCGACGTCGTCGACAAAAATCGATGACCAAAATAGTCGCCGACAAATTTACCCGTCGATGATTCGTTGGTGACGTCATAGCGCGTGTTTCTCGTGCCGTGCAGCGGAACTAAACGGCGTTTTACCGGAGGTGCTGATGGAAGTACCTGAGGAGTGAGCCATCTCGCTTCCTTCCTATCTCTGAAAGTCGCGCATGTGCAATAGCGACGAAACATGGACCAATGTCGGCTTCCGCTGCCGCGTGCAGTCGCGCACCAGGAAGTCAAAAGTTTGGGAGAACTTCTCTCTTAACATGGCCCGAGAAAATCTACCTGCAGTACCTGTGCAGAGGACCTGCTCTCCAGGGAAGCAGGACACACGCATGTGAGGAGGAGGAGTCACGTGTGACTTCGTAACGGAGACGATGCGAACTCGCCTCAGTCAGATGTTATATATACACGTTTATACCTGTGCGCAGGATTCTAGCATCCATTACAAAAATATGGGTTAAACTTTTTATTAACGAGTTTAAAAGCGTTATGTTATCCTATTGCCTGACAAACGTCTTGTTTTAATCATAATTATTTAGTCTGAAGAAGACTGTAGTTTCGTTTGTTGATGTTTTTATTGCTGTTACTTTCCCTGTCATTTTTGTTAACAGGAAAAATGAATACTTGATTTTTAATTTATTTGTTTTATTAGCACTTTGCCTGTCCTTGCTTTTAAATGGACAAAAACTTGATTTGTCTTTGCTTTTGTGTCAACAGTACCCTTATATGAAACAAAGTTTATTAAAAGACATTTTTTTTTAATGAAGTATCGATCTTTTGTGCCTTTATTTTCAGTCACCACATGCCTCGAACAACCTCAAGCTAAATTTAAAAGCTGCTTGCTAAATAAGAGCAATTGAGAATTTGTGTCATTCATAATCCGATTAGTCGATTAATCGTTTCAATAATCGGTGACTAATCGACGATCAGAATAGTCGTTAGTTGCAGCCCTATTCATCATAATAAAAGTCTGCCACAAAAGACAATGATTGAATTAAAGCGGGAGATCCAAGACCTGAAAGAAGAGAAGGCCAATTTGAGGGAGTTGCTTGTTCAAGGTATCACTTCTTATCAGTTATTTAACAATTAGAAAACCAAAACACTTTCAAAAATCACTTTAGCCTACTTTACATTGTACTAAAGAATGATGTTCCATTTTTGTTTGCGATCTGCTGTGGATAGATGTGCCTGAACTCCTAAAGACCATGAAGAATGTAATTGATTTGGCTGAACCTCCTAAGAGATCCAGTTCAGAGCTGACCACACCACGACTGCCCCCCCAAAGTTCTCCGCAGTCCAGGCCTGGTTCATCATCTGCAGATTCACTGCTGTCCCTCCCCAGATCTTCACCGTCCAGCTCCACATCAGAGTCTGTCATTCCATCGTCCAAGGTAATTGATTTTTAAAGAATAAATAAATACAGTGCATAAATTGGATCTACTGCCTCTCAGATGTACATGTATGAGTATGGCAGATCTAATTTTTGTTTTAATGTCTTCAGTCTCTAGGGGTGAGCAAATACTCAACCCTAAATACTCATCATGTCTCCTTGTTTAAATAGGTGGAGATCCATCCTTGGACTGGAGTCATGGTAGAGAAACTGGCGTGGGCCTATGCAGTCAATGGAAATTCGGCAACAGTATTTGTGAGGCATCTGCTCACAGCAGTCTTCCCAGTGGAGATACTGCTGGTGAGCAATCTTCGAGGGGGGAAACGAGGCAGAGGAGATGCTCGTCTACCTCTGGACAAAAGGAAACTGGATGCTATCTACAGTAAGTTTTCAACCTTTTGTGGTATGTGTTTTGATAGTCCATGCTTTTTTGTTGCTGATTTCAGACGAGGAATGAATAATGAAAAAATGCCTCTGTCAAATGGAAGAACCCAATTCATAGAATACTGTCTGATCTTCCTTTTCTTTCTTTATATGCACATGTGTAATATTGGTCCTCTCATGACATGCTATTGTAGGCTACCACTTTTTCTGCTGTTTCAAGTGCCTCTGAAATCTTTTATTTTTTTTTTGTCCAACAGCAAATAAACAAATGAACACATTTAGGAAAATAAGTTTTTTTCAGTCTGAAGTATAATCTTGCATTTGATAGAGGCATTTCTTTATCAAAGGTCATACAGTGTGATGTATTTCTTTTTAGTTAAGTTCTCCATGTATCTCCAATACAGTGCAATAGAGCCGGCACCATTAGACATTAATATAATGTCATGATGCTTTTTTATTGGATGCTTCAAGATCAATAATTGTACTGTTATTCTTTTCCATTTCCCCCTATTCTTGTGTTCATAATATATAGGTGCAACGCTTGAGAGGTGGCCTGGGACCCAGCCCTCCAGCATTGGCAGCACAATCAACGGCAAGATCACAGAGCTCCGTGCCAAAAGTAAAATTGTTACAACACCCCCTTAAAACCACAATCATTATCCACCTGGAAGCAACTGTTACTGTTACAGTGTCACATTTGTAGCCAAGTTTTACCTGTCAGAGGGAAATTGTTTTAAATGGGCAGGTTTTTATCCCTCCCTAGTTTTTCCTATGTTGATGTTCATTATAATATCAGTTCACTGCAATTAAAGTCCATTTAATAAAAAGTTTGCCTAACAGCCATTTTTTGCAGCATTACAATTATTGAAAGCATTTATAGACTGCAGTTATGTAGCTGGAATGGTAGAAAGTAGTATTGCAGTAGTGAAGGGACAAATGAAGTTTCGTCACCTTCATATGTGAGTTACATGTTTCTTATGATAGAAACTTATATGAAGCTGTATGAAATAATTCATAAAAAAGTATGTAATTTTGATAATTGTTTTGCAAATTTCATAGGCTTAACATACAAAAAATCTATACGTAATGGTACATATTCCTATAGGTTTTTATAGAGATTTTTATAAGATGCCATTTAATAAACCTATATGAAACATATAAAGACAGTATAATTTCCCTGGAAAAAATATTCACATTACATACAGAAAACCTACATGTAATGGTATTTGTTCATATATGTAAAGAATATGTCTTTATAAGAGGCATAGTAAAAAAAACTGCAAAAATTATATGAAACATGCACTGTAATAAAAGTCCGTGAAATTAACAGTGAAGTGCTGTGAAATCGTCACATAAAAATATTGTAAATGGAAAAACAATGAAGCAGGGTTTAATTTACAGGAATATTTTTTTAAATACTGAACGTAACATAACCGTTAATTTTAAGGTAATAAATAATAATAAATAATGATTAAAATAATCATATTTCTTTGTAGAATTTACAGATTACTGTAGTTTCAACAAAGAAAAACTGTAATAGAAAAAGCAATACAATACAGTTAAAATTACAACATGACAGTGTTAAAAAAAAATGTTTTATACAGAATTAAACTGTATTAAATTTTACAAATTTATATGTTATACTTTACAGATAATAATATGTACAAATACAGCTAAATTATGATAATATGAGGGGTTTACTTATCTAAACAAGGTAACAGCTTGCTTCACACAAAAGTCCATGGCAAAAATGAAATTAAGTGCCAAATATTAACATAATAAGCTCAAGACCTTAAGTTTATAGAGAAACCCAATAGTTCCCACAATGAGCAAGCACTTAAAGGGACTCTTACCTTTGTTGCATTTGAGAATTACAGCACATTTAAATCATCCCGCCTTCCTCCAATGCCCCACCCCCTCGTTTCCATCCGTGTTTTTTTGAAGAAACTTTATTTACAAGCAGACTTTCAACCTACTGCCTCCGCGCACGCACGTGAGTTTTTGTTTACCAGAGCAATGGATTCGGTAAGTTATATACATTTACATTCACATGCCTTGATGACGCGGGCCGAATGCGCCACAAGAAGCAGACGGAAAACCTGCATGTCCATGCAGCAAACAGACAGGTCTGTCCATAGATATATATAAAGACTAGATATCTCGCTCGACGGAGCCGGACGTCACCACATGGCGGCCATCTTGTTGCGGGAGGCTCTCTCACCCATAACATTGTGTTGGTAGTTGTAAATAACCATAACTTGCTCAATTTTCAACCGATTTTGAAACGGTCTGGTTTGTTATAAACGTCAGAGATGTAGTTATGACACTGCATAAATTATAAAAAAAAATTAGAAAATAACATAATTATTCATTAGTACACAGTTTCATATCTACATCTCTGACGTTTATAACAAACCAGACCGTTTCAAAATCGGTTGAAAATTGAGCAAGTTATGGTTTTCTACCACTACCAACACAATGTTATGGGTGAGAGGGCCTCCCGCAACAAGATGGCCGCCATGTGGTGACGTTCGTCTCCGTTGGCCGGCAACGCGGCCGAGATATCTAGTGTTCATATCTGTGGGTCTGTCGGCCAATAAGGTCCTTCGGTCCGAAGAATTGTATTGGTTGAAGTTTTCACTAAATATTATGAGAGTGAAATAATTGTTTGTTTTTACTCCTGGTGGGTCTGTCTTGCATTTTAGAGTGTCATTACCTTATTAATACCAATTTAACCTTATCCACAAAAAGTGTAAAAATGCAACAAAGGTAAGAGTCCCTTTAAGGATAAAAACTTTTCTTGTCATTATGGTAATTACTAGTGATTAGTTTCAAGAAATAGTTGGCTCTTGCAATTTTTATTTTGTCATTATAGGAAGTTAAGAGTTCTTTCATATTTAGGTAGTGGACATGCAGTTTGGTCTTTTTCCACTTCCGTTCATTTTTTCTGCACAGCCTTTTATCCCACACACATGCACAGACATGCACAGGCACACTCATGCAAGGGGAAATGTAACCTCTGCTTTTAACCCATCTGGTGCAGGACACACTTCGGTAAAGTTAAGAGGCATGTAAACGGCTGTGTTTGAATTTCGAGATTCATTCTGATTGGACTAGAGCAGCCAGATCGGCGAACGTCACCGCTCGTGCCTGAATGTGCGCCCTCACTGCGGGCCCACTCCGCCACAGCCCCCCCTCTCTGCCCGGTCAGCTAGCGCCTGGAGCTGAGTCTACCTGATCACGAGGACGGCGGGTGTTAGGTTCTGTAACTGGTAAGTCAACCTTCATCTTCTTCAAACTTGAAATACGTGTGTTGTCACTTTATTATGAGCTTCTGCTTGGGACTGAGGCGATGTTTTAGCGTCACGGTCCGACTGACCAGCAGTTAGTTACGCAGTTAGGTGGGTTTCATGCTTAGCGTCGAACTTTTTTAGTTTGTTGTTTCATGCTGTCGTGTGGGTTGTTATACAGCGTCACGGGAGGAGGGAACACACTTCTAACGCTAAGCTAAACAAATCGAGCGGTTTTGTTTCTTTGCTAAAAACGATTACCTGCCGTTTTTGCAGCAAAGCATTAGAGACGTTGAGGGGTTATGTGCTGCATTGTAGAGTGCATAGGAACGCACCCCGTTGTATTTTCAAATGTTTTGGCGCCGACTGCAAGCGGACATTCTGTACTTACGCAGCTTTCAAAGCTCATTTCTATCGGGTTCACAATGAACCGTTGTTACACATTTCAAATGTGTCATTCCGCTGTGTGAGCGCCAGGGCCGGTGTTCCAGTTTAACTGGCGATCATGGCTTCTGGCGATTTGTTTACATTTTTCCAGATGTTGATTGTCTGTTGCAGAGCTGGTCGCAGATTCGTCATTTTCACAAAGCGCATGTGTGTGAAGTGCGGTGATCTACTGAAGGTCTCGCTGAAATAAAAATCCTACAAAAACCCTTCCCGAGTTCATGTGTCCGTGTCAGAATCACGTTGGGACTTCAATATAAATTAAATGGTTAAAAAAAAAGAAAATAGTATAAAAAACTTGACCGGGACTCGAAACAGCGAGCCGAAGCACTAATAACTTCTGGCCCGATGGCGATCTCACTTCGCCACTGAGCCGCTGAAATTTCCATCGCGCAATAGATAAATGTCTCGTTCTTTGCTTTGTCAGCTGTATAACAACAGATGTGCTTTAAAGTAACGCCCATGTCATCTGGTGATAGTCCCAACACAGAATTAACGCATATATACTTAATACCAGGCTTCACAATCTGATGCTCCTCTTCATGGGAGACACAGGGAGTTCTGAAGAACACACACGCGTGACCAGCTCCACGCCAAGTGCTTGTGTTTGACGCTGGTGATCATTACAACGCGCACACACCAAAGCAGTGTCAGATGTAAACATCGCCTCACAACAACAAGAAGGAAGCTCCAGCGGTGTTATTATGAGTAAAGTTGGTGAACGTGCTTCTAATGGACGGGTGAAGCTTCACGTGTCCTCCTGTCGCTGCTGGTTAAAGTCAGCAGACGTGATTTTAAAACACAAATTATAATAGTGATAAATAATAATAATAAAACTCTTTATATTTTGTTGTATTTTCACAAACAATGTGATGTGGTGATACAAGCAATTGTGGACGCTTCATGTAACATCATCATTAAAAAAAATAAAGTGCATTTTAGTGCCCGTTTAGGGTGTTAGAGGCGGGTTCTAAAAGTTTCATTCTGGACATGGGCGGGCGCAGGGAGCGTGTTTCGTTAGACAGACTTAAGCCAGCTCATCTGTTGGCCGGCGAAGAGGTGCTACCGGCCCGGGTTCCCCGTCGTGGTCGCCCGTGGATCGGGGGGGGGGGGCTGTGTGGCGTGCACTCATGGGTGTGTCCTCTCACCCAGTGGGTCGATGGGAAATGTAAAGTCTGTAGCTATATATACTTCCCGTATGGGGAACATGTGTCTGTTCTTCCTGGCTACTGAATAAACAACAGTAAGCAGTACCTGCGTCTCTGCCTTTCCTTGTCCTGCCACAATATCCCATATTCACAAATCACAGTTTGTCTGATAGATGTTAACGAGGAGCATCATCCTCTGTTGTTAACCGTCAAGTGACTGAACTTCCAGAGGAACTCGACTAACGGGAACATCACGTGACGGATCCCTCTCACAGGAACCACCAACACTGATCAGAAGAAACAGGTTTTAGCATGATGGAGACGTGTGTCAATGTTATGTATGTATATGTTAAATAAAGTTTTTATACATCAGAACATGTCTGATAGAGATGAAGGGAGAAAAACCAATGAAAAGGAGGAGTTGTACAAGTAGAGATTATGAATAAAGTCAGATGGAATGAATAAACTCAGTAAATATTCATGTAGTACCACCCCACGCCGCCGCTAGCGCTGCACCTCTACTGTTTGGATGTATCACAACCCGGATCTTAGGCGGAACCGGAAGTTAGCGGTCGGTTAGCAACCACATCAACAGCAGGATGCTCGTCCAGCTGTTACACTAAAACTCACACTGCGGGTTGTTCACGCGTCTGTGCACCCGCACCGCCATGCGTGGAGAGAGCACGCCCCCCGCTGCTGCGGAGCTAACAGGCTAGCAGGCTAACAGGCTAACACGCTAGCTGTCAGAATGAGGCTTTGTTAAACTTTATCGACACCTGCGCTTCGTGACATCAACAGTCAGACAACATGGACTCACTGCTGGACTTTGAGGAGTGTGTCATCGACTCACCTGCGTTCAGGTACACACACACACCCACAGACACACACACACACACAGACACACACATACACACACACCCACACACACACATCCTGTTTGCATGTTGTAACTCTGCATTAAACTTTACTGATGAGGATTTTTAACTTTTCAGACTGAACCTGGATCAGTTTGAAAAAGAAGTTTCTCTGCTGGAGACAAACGTGGACATGGTACAATTACTGCTTATAATACTAATACTTTGAATACTACAACTACCACTCTTAATACTAAGACCACAACTACTAATAGTTATACTAATACTATTGATGATACTTGCACAACTAATAATACAACTACTGCTAATAATACTGCTAATACAACTACAGCTGTTATTACCATTAATACTCCTACATGTACTGTTTATAATACTGCTACTGCTCCAACTACTGTGAATACTACTACTGCTACTGCTGATGCAAATAATACTTATGTCACTAAAGCTGCAACTGCTAATCATACAAATACTACTAACACTGCTATTGTTTCACCTACTGCCAATAATAGAAATGCTATTAATACTGTTATTATTACAACGAATGCTAATAATAATGCTACATATAGATGCTCGACACCTGTTCCTGATTCCATCTTGACTACATAGGGAACCTGCTGCTCACCTGTCAGCTGGCTGTTGATTGGTCAATAATCTGTGTCTCTAACCAATCAGGTGATGAAGCTGTGCGGCAGGATGGTGGAGGCGGGACAAGCGTACAGCTCAGCCAATCAGCTGTTCCTGAGCAGCCTGGCCGAGCTCTCCATTTGCCAGAGGAAGGAGAACGTCATCACAGTATGGACCTACATGATGCTAATGCTAATGCTAACAACACACAGTCGAGATCAGAGGGGGCGGAGTCTCGGCTCCTTGTTTCCAGGTTTCCTGGGAAATGTTTCTCACCCACTTCCTGTTTCCTTCCTCCTCCAGAACTGCCTGAACCAGTTCAACCAGGGTCTGCAGGAGATGGTCAGCTTCCACACTGTGAGTACACACACAGACACACAGACACACACACAGATACCCACACAGACACACACAGATACCCACACAGACACACACACACACACACACAGACACACACACACGCGCACACACACGCACACATAGACACACGGACACACACATGCACGCACACGCACACAGACACACACACAGACACATACACACACACAGACACACACACAGACACATACACATACACACACTCTCAAACACACACACACACAGACAGAAACACGCACACAAACACACAGACACACACAAACGCACACAGACACACGCACACACGCACGCATGCATGCACGCAAGCACACACATGCACGCACACGCACACACACCCTGTTCTCATGGTCTAACTTTGCACTTTTGTGTGTTTGGTGTTGTAATCATAAATTTCAATATTTCTATCTTTGTGTTTCTATTGTTTGTGTAGATTCTTATAATATTCAAGTTGTGTGATTTTCTCGCTCAACTGTTTTAGCTGCCACAGTAATCTGATTACTGAGCCACAGTAATCTGATTACTGAGCAGCTGCAGTAAACTGGTGTCATAGTTAATCTGTCTCATCCTCAGATGTTGTTTGATCAGACTCAACGAGCCATCAGTCAACAGCTGACCAACATGTGCACACAGTAGGTCCAACACACACACACACACACACACACACACACACACACACACACACACACACATTTAGCATACTTTTGTTTGTCTGTAGTCTTTTAATTAAGATCAGTGACTTAAATTAGAAACGTTATCAAGTAACAGTGAATTACATCTTGTGTTGTTGCTGACATCAGCACTTCCTGTTGTTCTCCATCGCACCCTAACAATAAACAGAACATGAATTTATATTCAGCTGATTCATAACAAGAGGATTCATGACCCTGACGGTGACGTGGACAGTGTTTGTGTTCTGAGGTTCCTCCCCCAGCTGGCAGACACCAGGCGGGAGTTTGTTCGGATCAGTGAGGACCTGGAGACGGCGGCGGTGAAGAACGCTCAGGTGTCTCGCCACAAGGGCGGCGACGCAGAGCGGGCCAGTCACCTGCTGCTCGCCACGCGGAAATGCCACCAGCACTTCGCCCTGGACTACTGTCTGCAGGTACGACTTCAGGATGTGAAGTCATGAACTACGACTGAAAATGTGTTCAACATTTCATTCTCTATAATCTAATACTGCACCGTTTTTATTTTCAGCTCAACACTTTCAAAACTCAGCAGAGGGCGGAAATCCTAAACTCTGTGAGTTTCATTTTAATAACTGCATCAGAACCTGTCATTGATAGGTAGCATGAATAATATCAATAGTCTCTCAATCATAATATAAGAACAGACAGTTAGTTGATGTGTAGCAGCAGTGAGGGATCATGGGAGTTGTAGTCTTCTTCCCTCAGTGTCGATGGCTCACGAGGTTTTTATCTGAATCCTCCTCAGACGTCTCCTCCTCAAGCAGCTGGTTCACTCTTCGGTTCTCTATCTCGTCTCTGATTGGCTGAGAGTCGAGCTGCCGCTAACGTTCGCTCCGCTTGTTTCTCTGAAAACTTCAGATCCAGACGGCAAAAATCCTTCATCTGCTTCAAATATAAAAAAACAGTTCAAAACCACCAAGATCTAAAAAGTGTTAAAATGTGATTTCAAACTGGATAAAAAGTCACATGTGACTCAACACTGAAGCAAAGAGGATAAGACGCCACCACCAGGCGACCAAAGGAACTGCACTGTTACATTGATGATAACTAAAGTATGTGTGTGTGTGTGTGTGTGTGTGTGTGTGTGTGTGTGTGTGTGTGTGTGTGTGTGTGTGCTGTCAGGTCTTCTCCTTCATTCAGGCTCAGTCCACTTTCTTCCATCAAGGCTTCGACCTGATCAGAGACCTGGATCCCACCATGAAGACCATGGCAGCACAGGTCCTGACCTCTGCCCCCCCCCCCCCCCTCTCACATCTCCCTCCCTTAAATCACCGTCGACACAAAGTTAAACATGTTTGTCCTCCTGTCTGTCCCTCAGTTGTCCCAGCTGTCCACAGAGTGTGCGGTTAAAAGAAAAGACCTGGAGAACAAACACCTGCTGGTGCAGCAGAGAGTAAGAACTTCTCCTCCGTTCATCAACTGTGTCCTTCAACTGTGTCCTTCAACTGTGTCCTTCAACTGTGTCCTTCAACTGTGTCCTTCTAATGAGTCCTTCAAATGTGTCCTTCAACTGTGTCCTTCAACTGTGTCCTTCAACTGTGTCCTTCAACTGTGTCCTTCAACTGTGTCCTTCAACTGTGTCCTTCAACTGTGTCCTTCAACTGTGTCCTTCAACTGTGTCCTTCTAATGAGTCCTTCTAATGAGTCCTTCTAATGAGTCATTATAATGAGTCCTTCAACTGTGTCCTTCAAATGTGTCGATCCATCATGCACTACAACCATCAGAAAAAATGTAATATAAAGTCTGTGTGTGTGTGTGTGTGTGTGTCTGTGTGTGTCTGTGTGTGTGTGTGTGTGTGTGTGTGCAGGATGCCTCGGGCGAGCCGATGGTCAGCCCGTGTCCTGGCAGTGATGACATCATCCAGGGTTATCTGTTCAAGCGGTCCAGGAGGAAATCCAAAATCTGGAAGAGGTACAGACTGGATTCATCATATCATTCATATCAATATTCATATTATTAGAACTAAATCATCTTCATTCAACATTGAAACTGGTTTCAGATGCTGGTTTTCCATCAGAGACAATCAACTCAGTTACAGAAAGTCACACAAGGTGAGACTGAGCTGCAATCAAACATCATTCAATCATAAATATGAAAGTGTATGGAGACATAAAACCATACACAGACACATGTGGAGCAGCTGGATCTTTAAGATGATAAACACAAACTGATCTGGAGACGTGACCCTTCTGTCCCGTGTCCTCCTGCAGGACCAGGCCCTGCTTCTGTTTGAGGATCTCCGGCTCTGTGCCGTCAGGAGCTCGGATCACATGGAGCGGCGCTTCTGCTTCGAGCTGCTCTCCGTCCAGAAGTAAGACGAGCAAATCAAATCAAATCAAATCAAATCAAAGTCACTTGTCACATGCACCAATGACAGTGTCATCGGAGCAGTGGAATTCTTATGACATGACAGGCAGCATCTACACAGTAGACAGGCTTTTTACAAAATTTAAAAAAAATGACATACCATATAACATATAACTTATAACATATAACATATAACCTAAAGCATAGCAGAACGAAGCAGCAGTAAGTGTTCACCGGGTGAAGGAGTGGGGAATATTAAATTAAATAATATGAATATGAATATGTGTAGTAAGTGTATTTGTATGGGTGCTGGAGCAGAACGTGCATGGTAACTGTTCCGAGGGTCAGTGTTGATTGTTCAAAAGCCTTACGACCACGAGCCTGTTGGATTATTCTCTTCTATTCTTATGATCAGTGAAACCCTGGTTTAGATTCAAACCCCCCCCTCTGTGACTCAGCTGGAGCCCGTTCCCCCCCTCTGGGTGTAGATGTGTAACTGTAGATGTGTAACTGTAGATGTGTAACTGTAGATGTGTGAGTGTAGATGTGTGACTGTAGATGTGTAACTGTAGATGTGTGAGTGTAGATGTGTAACTGTAGATGTGTGAGTGTAGATGTGTGACTGTAGATGTGTAACTGTAGATGTGTGACTGTAGATGTGTAACTGTAGATGTGTGAGTGTAGATGTGTAACTGTAGATGTGTGACTGTAGATGTGTGACTGTAGATGTGTGACTGTAGATGTGTGACTGTAGATGTGTGACTGTAGATGTGTGACTGTAGATGTGTGACTGTAGATGTGTGACTGTAGATGTGTAACTGTAGATGTGTACCTGTAGATGTGTAACTGTAGATGTGTAACTGTAGATGTGTGACTGTAGATGTGTACCTGTAGATGTGTGACTGTAGATGTGTGACTGTAGATGTGTGACTGTAGATGTGTAACTGTAGATGTGTAACTGTAGATATGTGAGTGTAGATGTGTGACTGTAGATGTGTGACTGTAGATGTGTGACTGTAGATGTGTGAGTGTAGATGTGTGAGTGTAGATGTGTGACTGTAGATGTGTAACTGTAGATGTGTGACTGTAGATGTGTGACTGTAGATGTGTGACTGTAGATGTGTGACTGTAGATGTGTAACAGTAGATGTGTAACTGTAGATGTGTAACTGTAGATGTGTGACTGTAGATGTGTAACTGTAGATGTGTGACTGTAGATGTGTAACTGTAGATGTGTGACTGTAGATGTGTAACTGTAGATGTGTGACTGTAGATGTGTGACTGTAGATGTGTAACAGTAGATGTGTAACTGTAGATGTGTAACTGTAGATGTGTGACTGTAGATGTGTAACTGTAGATGTGTGACTGTAGATGTGTAACTGTAGATGTGTGACTGTAGATGTGTGACTGTAGATGTGTAACTGTAGATGTGTGACTGTAGATGTGTAACTGTAGATGTGTGACTGTACATGTGTGACTGTAGATGTGTGACTGTAGATGTGTGACTGTAGATGTGTAACTGTAGATGTGTAACTGTAGATGTGTGACTGTAGATGTGTACCTGTAGATGTGTGACTGTAGATGTGTGACTGTAGATGTGTGACTGTAGATGTGTGACTGTAGATGTGTAACTGTAGATGTGTAACTGTAGATGTGTAACTGTAGATGTGTGACTGTAGATGTGTACCTGTAGATGTGTGACTGTAGATGTGTGACTGTAGATGTGTGACTGTAGATGTGTGAGTGTAGATGTGTGACTGTAGATGTGTGACTGTAGATGTGTGACTGTAGATGTGTGACTGTAGATGTGTAACTGTAGATGTGTAACTGTAGATGTGTGACTGTAGATGTGTGACTGTAGATGTGTAACTGTAGATGTGTAACTGTAGATGTGTAACTGTAGATGTGTGACTGTAGATGTGTGACTGTAGATGTGTGACTGTAGATGTGTAACTGTAGATGTGTGACTGTAGATGTGTGACTGTAGATGTGTGACTGTAGATGTGTGACTGTAGATGTGTGACTGTAGATGTGTGACTGTAGATGTTTTACTGTAGATGTGTAACAGTAGATGTGTAACAGTAGATGTGTAACTGTAGATGTGTGACTGTAGATGTTTAACTGTAGGTGTGTAACTGTAGATGTGTGACTGTAGATGTGTGACTGTAGATGTGTAACAGTAGATGTGTAACTGTAGATGTGTGACTGTAGATGTGTGACTGTAGATGTGTAACTTTAGATGTGTGACTGTAGATGTGTAACTGTAGATGTGTGAGTGTAGATGTGTAACTGTAGATGTGTAACTGTAGATGTGTGACTGTAGATGTGTGACTGTAGATGTGTGACTGTAGATGTGTGACTGTAGATGTGTGACTGTAGATGTGTGACTCTAGATGTGTAACAGTAGATGTGTACCTGTGTTGTGTGTCTCAGGTGCTGTGCGCTGCAGGCCGACTCGGAGCAGCTGAAGCAGGCGTGGCTCGCCGCGCTGCAGGCCAGCATCGACCACGCCTACCGGGAGCGAGCCGGCGCTCCACTCACTCAGGCAGGTTCACCCTCAGCGAGCTCTCTAGCGCCCCCAGGTGGCTGGCTGCAGGACAGCTCATTAACCTCTATGTCTTTACATTCTGGACCCTCTCCTGTGTGCAGCCTAAAGAGCCCCCCTCTCTCCTGTGTGGTGGGAGTGACCCTCCGGGCCCCCCCGCCCAGAGGCTGGCGGCCCTGGGCGTGGCCCTCGGGGGCCGCGGGAACCGGCGCTGCTGTGACTGCGGCCAGGAGGAGCCGCGCTGGGCCTCCATCAACCTGGGAGTCACCATGTGCATCGAGTGCTCCGGCATACACAGGTAACCACAGCAGGGGGCGTGTCTAATGCTACGGCCATGTTTTAAATCGCCCTCTGTTGCTATGGTTACAATGGAAGCTTTTGTAAACGCTCATTTTAATAAGGAAACTCCCGGGTTGTGTTTTATTTTGGACGAACAGTAACTTTAGTCGAGGACCAAGACGTTCGGTCATGTGACGTGTTCCAGGAAGTGTGTGGACGCAGAGTGATTCTGATACGGAGCTGAAACTTAATATCGTCTCATATTTTGTTATATATCATATTAAATATTATATTATGTTATCTAGAGTAAACATTATAGACACTTTGATAATATTTGTGTTGAATTATTTTAGAATATATATGGCAATAAAAATATGCTCCAGTTAAAATGATGTCATCATGTCTGTAGGAGCCTGGGTGTTCACCTGTCCAAGGTCCGATCCCTCACCCTGGACTCGTGGGAGGCTGAACAGCTGAAGGTAACACACAAACACACACACACACACAAACACACACACACACACACACACACACACACACACACACACCACACATCATTTTGAGAATTGGAAAAGCTCTTATTATGGCGGCCACTGAAATACTTCCAGCTCATTTCACTCAGTTCAGAAAGTTCCTTTGAAGCTAAAAGCATCGAACCCACGACTTCTTGTTCTTCAGCTTCTCTGTGTTCTGGGAAACGATGTCATGAACCAGATCTACGAGTCTCGATGTTCAGAAGAAGGACGAGTGAAACCTTCGGCCGGCAGCTCGCGGTAACGTCCCTGTGTCTCGTTACTGAAACATGGAATAAGTGAATTCATGAATGTCTGGTCATTTTAATAATTCAAAATCAATGTGCGTAATGTGTCGTGTTGTTAGTGTTTGTTTGTGAACTTTGACCTGAAGCTTCTTCCCTGTTCCTCCTCCTCAGAGCCGAGAAGGAGACGTGGATCAAAGAGAAATACGTGGAGAAGAGATTTGTGCGGAACAGTAAATCGGACTCAGATCGTAAGTCCGATCGACCCGTTTGCCGAAAAGTGATAACGGTATCATCACATCCGTTATTAATGTAGCTAAAGCAAAACATGTGTTCTGACATGATGACAAACGATTTAATTATCAGATAATTGAAGAATGTCGTTCTGTTTCAGAGCGTCACAAGGTCGAGGCCGGGCTGCGTCTGTACCAGGCGGCGTTGGACGGAGACCCGGTTGCCATGGCAGTGGCACTGGCTGAGGGGGCGGAGGTCAACGGCAGCATCGCGGAGGAGGAGGGACGCACGGGGCTGATTGGAGCGGCTGTCGGGGTGAGGAGGCGTCACACAGCTGTCTAATGACCACTGATCACTGTTCTCTTATTATTAACACTTTTAAATGTGATTTCCAATTGTTCAGATAATCCTGATTGTAATGTTTCTCTCCACTGCCTGCAGGGGTCACTGTTGGCCTGTGAGTTCCTGCTGCTTAACGGAGCTAACGTCAACTACCGAGACCTGAGAGGACACGGAGCGCTGCACGCTGCTGCCACCGCTGGACACACTGGGTAATAACACACACAGAAACACACACACACACATACACACACACACACACACACACACACACACACACACACACACACTGTACACGCTGTTTAATCAGACCAGAGGGGGCTGATGTTCATTGGCTGTTGCAGGCAGGTGTGTCTGCTGTTGAAGAGAGGAGCCAATCAGTACGCTGTGGACGAGAGAGGACAGGACCCGTTGGCCATCGCCGTGGAAACAGCCAACGCTGACATTGTCACGCTGTAAGTCTCCGGAGCGTGAAGCAGTTCCACGTGTTTGAGGGAAGTCGTGGAAGCGATCACGGTTCTCGTGGTTCTCGTCAGTGAACGTCTGTAGCACGACGAGCGACATCAGAGGAAGAGCTGCAGCAAATTATTATTATAAGTTTAATAAACTAAGGTCGATCAGGAGTAGGGCTGCAAAGGGGCGGAAAGTTTCTGGTAAATTTCAGGAAACTTTTCGGAAACTTTCCATGGGAAGTTTAGATTGGGAATTTTGGGAATTAAAAAAAAAAAATCCATAAATTAAACGCTGAGCAATAAAACCATCTTTCAAAACTCTATTTTAAAGATGGAACGTTGAGTTTCAAGCCTCCACTGTGCATTCTTCCATCACATGCACAGATAACTCCCAGCATGCTTCACTCTACAGCAGGACTATTGAGGCCTGCTGTAGAGTGCAGGACTAGTCAGGTAAGTTTCCATGATATTACTGGGAAAATATATTAGCATGCTGATTGAGGATTGTTCATCTGTTCATCTAGACTATTTCCATTCATTTATCCATCAATTGTAAAATATGTTCACAGACGATTCCAATTGTTTGGCTAACTATTTATATCTCTGGCATTGCATTAGTGTTTTTTTACAAACTTTTTTCTCATTTTTTCTCATCATATCATTTCCAGTTAATTCCCGTTAATTCCCGTTAATTCCCATGTAAAGTTTCCAACTTTGAATATTCCCGGAATTTTGCAACCCTATTCAGGACCAATGTTTATCTAACGTAAATAACTGTTAGCTGAACAAGCTAAGTTAGCTTAATCCGAGCTGGAGATCGGGATGATTGTTTATCTCGGGTTAGTTTCAGATCGTATGAATCCTGAGGTGAGTAACGTGTTGCCGTGGTTACAGGCTGCGGATGGCCAGGATGAACGAGGAGATGCGAGACTCAGAAGGAGTCTTTGGATCCGTGGGTGAGTCGACTTCACTTCTCCTCTAACAAGCGTCTGTCAACACCGGAGCAAACTGAGTGTTCACGGAACCGTTTGTCCTCAGGGGACGACCAGACGTTTCGGGACATCTTCCGAGACTTCAGCGACATGGCGTCTCACGACCCGGAGAAGCTCAGCCGGCGGCGGTTCAGCCGGGGGGGAGAGGAGACTGAGCGGGACGAGGAGGAGGAGGAGAGAGGAAGAACGGGTGGAGCAGGAAAACCGGTGAACAGGAAACTCTGTGATGAAAAGACGTCGGAGTGACCGGTCCTGGCGCTGGAGGCGTGTCGGTCTGCAGGCTCCTCCCCTAACCCAGTCGAGTCCCCGGACCTCATCTCAACATGAAGAAGAGTTTACAGATTTCTACACATGAACCTAGAATAACGAGACTATCACGTTTATATTCTAATGACAGTTTCACGTTATTTACTTCATGTTCAGTGACTGTGTGTGAGCAGTGTTACAGAGGAGGAGGCGGAGCTTACACTGATCATTCAATTCATCATCAATTCATCCGTTTCATTTCAAAGTGTTTTGTCCGACAGTGAAAATCCAGCTCGTTGAAAACCAGCGACAATTATTTACATCCTGGAAGCTGGAGAATCTTTCTCCTTCATCACATCCTCCGGGGAACTGTGACGTGTTTGTTTCAAAATGTTTTAGTGATTTTAGACTTAAAATATGTATATTTAATTATTAATTAATTATCATACAAGGAAATATAAAAAGCTACAGCTGCAAAGTATGAAATCATGATTGAGCTCCTCATCCCTACTGGTTTTAATTCATGTCCTGTCATACCTGTCATGAAACAGGGAAGTTACATTACAGAAGTTACTTTCTGGGTAATAAGTTACATTCTGTGCTTTCTAAATTTAATTTGGTTGAACTGGATCCATGATCTGCAGAAACTGTTGGAAGTGACTTGATCTGCAGTGGATTGGATCTCAGCTCGAGCAGGAAGTTGAGTTAGTGTTGAAGTCGGCTTGTGTTTGGATGAGTGGTCACATGGTCACTGAACCTGTTTCCCATTATAACACAAACTTCACTTTCCAGCGACGGATCTTTAATGGTTTTAATTTGAAAAGGTTCAAACCTTCTGACAGTTTCCACGTCAGCTTGTTTTCTTGTTTGATGTTTTCTGTGTTGTTCTCTAACCCGTGTTCAGAAGAAGGGAACTGAGGTTCTGAGGTTCTGAAGGTTCTGAAGGTTCTGAAGGATTTCAGAACCACAGAAACAAAAGCACTGAACAGAATCAGATCACACGTCCACTGACATTTTATTCAGACGTGTTAATAATCTTTAATAAACGTTTCAGATTCATGTGACTGAAGCAGACGAGTGGATCCAACTCAGATCAAAACATTTCACTGTTACTAACGTGAAGCTGTTTAATAAAAACTATTAATACACGTCTGAGTCTGTGCTGCCTGGGGGGGGGATTAATGAAGGTACTCGAATGTGGTGGAAAGTAACCGAGTACATTTACTCTATTACAACTGGAAGGAACTTACGATTCTTTCATGTCACTTTATACTTTATATAAGTTGAACCTAATGTTCAAAACTTAGACAAAACCTGAAGATGTTTAATTATTGATTCATGAATATGTGACCTGGTGAGTATCTGATCGTTAGACCATCTCTGCTCTGTTCAGTTAACTTATAATAATAAAAATAATACCACAAATAATAATAAGCAGATTGTAGCGTGACATCACAATCATCGTCTCTGGCAAAATCTTTATTAACAAACTGAAAATAAACATTGACTCCAGAACAGGATTTAACTGTTGTATTTTGAAGTTTATATAAAATATCAATTTACAAGTTTTAGCAAAGAAACGGAGAAAACATTCATTGTTATTAATAAGCTCTTCTTCTGTGTTTTAATGAACGTACGGAGACGAAGCCACGCGTCTCAGTCTGATGATGTCATAACGTCTCTGATCACACCTCAGGCTTTCCTCTTCTTCTTCCTCTTCTTCTGTGGCTCCTCCTCTTCCTCCCCTGTTTTATTCTTCTTCTGTGGCTCCTCCTCTTCCTCCCCTGTTTTACTCTTCTTCTGTGGCTCCTCCTCTTCCTCCCCTGTTTTACTCTTCTTCTGTGGCTCCTCCTCTTCCTCCCCTGTTTTACTCTTCTTCTGTGGCTCCTCCTCTTCCTCCCCAGTTTTCCTCTTCGGCTTCTCCCAGACCGTCTCCATCGTGTCCCACACCTCGTCCTCCTCCTCCTTCACCTCCGGCCCCTCCCCCCCCGTCCCCGTGTCCCGCCCGGCGTCCTCCAGGGCGCGGCTGGACAGCAGGAGGCAGTTGAGGCGGGACTTGAGGTAGACCTTGTGCAGCAGCGTGCGGTCCTCCAGGCTGTGGATGCGCAGGAAGCGGTCCAGGCCGCAGGACGCCACCAGCGGCTGGGTCGGGTGACACTGCAGCCAGCGCACGCCGCCCGCCAGCCCCTTCAGGACGCCACGCACCAGGCCCTTCCTCAGGTCCAGCATGGCCACCTCGCCGTGCGTGTTCCCCACCACCACGGTGTCGCCGGCGGCGGGCAGGGACAGGGCGGTTAGCGGGTACTCGCCGAACTCCGCCTCGAAGACGGGCCGGCGCCGAGGGGAGGCGGGGTCGAAGACGTGGATCTGACAGAGGACACACAGAGACGGGTTAGAACAGAGGACACGTCTCCACCAGCAGGGGGCGCTGTCTGCAGAGTCGTGACCTTTAGATATTCAGCAGACGTTGAAACTCACGTGGTCACAACTTTCATATCGAGAGTTTATGTTCAGCAGAAAAAGATCAAAGGGTCAAAACTTTGAATTACGTCAGTCAAATGTTTGAGAAACAGGAAGAAGAAGAAAGATCAAAGGGTTTAATGGTTTAAAACATCAGGTCTGTGTGTGTGTGTGTGTGTGTGTGTGTGTCTCTGTGTGTGTGTGTGTCTCTGTGTGTGTGTCTCTGTGTGTGTGTGTGTGTGTGTCTGTGTGTGTGTGTGTCTCTCTCTCTCTCTCTGTGTGTCTGTGTGTGTGTCTCTCTGTGTGTGTGTGTGTCTCTATGTCTCTGTCTCTCTGTGTGTGTGTGTGTCTCTGTGTGTGTCTCTGTCTCTCTGTGTGTGTGTGTCTCTCTGTCTGTGTGTGTGCCTCTGTCTCTCTCTATGTGTGTGTGTGTCTCTCTCTCTCTCTATGTGTGTGTGTGTCTCTCTCTATGTGTGTGTGTGTCTGTCTCTCTGTGTGTCTCTCTCTGTGTGTGTGTGTGTCTCTCTCTCTCTCTCTCTCTCTCTCTCTCTCTCTCTCTCTCTGTGTGTCTGTGTGTGTGTCTCTCTGTGTGTGTGTGTATGTGTGTCTCTCTGTGTGTGTGTGTCTCTCTGTGTGTGTGTGTCTCTCTGTGTGTGTGTGTCTCTCTGTGTGTGTGTGTCTCTGTCTCTCTCTCTGTGTGCGTGTGTCTCTCTGTCTCTCGGTCTCAGTGTGTGTCTCTCTGTGTGTGTGTCTCTGTCTGTGCGTGTCTCTGTCTCTCTGTGTGTGTGTGTCTCTCTGTGTCTCTCTGTGTGTGTCTGTGTCTCTCTCTCTGTGTGTCTCGGTCTGTGTGTGTGTCTCTGTCTCTGTGTGTGTGTGTCTCTGTGTGTGTCTCTGTGTGTGTCTCTGTGTGTGTGTGTGTGTGTGTGTCTCTCTGTGTGTGTGTGTCTCTCTGTGTGTGTGTGTCTCTCTGTGTGTGTGTGTCTCTCTGTGTGTGTGTGTCTCTGTCTCTCTCTCTGTGTGCGTGTGTCTCTCTGTCTCTCGGTCTCAGTGTGTGTCTCTCTGTGTGTGTGTCTCTGTCTGTGCGTGTCTCTGTCTCTGTGTGTGTGTGTCTCTGTGTGTGTCTCTGTGTGTGTGTGTGTCTCTGTGTGTGTGTGTGTGTGTGTGTCTCTGTGTGTGTCTCTGTGTGTGTCTCTGTGTGTGTCTCTCTCTCTCTCTCTCTGTGTGTGTGTCTCTGTGTGTGTCTCTCTCTCTCTCTCTCTGGGTGTGTGTGTGTGTGTCTCTCTCTCTCTCTGTGTCTCTCACCTGATGGAAGCCTGTGCACGTCACCACCTTGTCCCCCCCCGGGATGAAGGCCAGGTCCCGGACCCAGTGGGGTCTCCTCAGGTCCAGCCAGTCGTCCCTCAGGTTCTTGGCGGTGAAGGTGGGCTCCTCCGGCCGCTCCAGGTCCCAGATCCTCAGGCCGGTCTCCTTCCCTCCGGTCGCGACCCGGTTCGGGTGCACCGGGCTCAGCCGCATCCTGCACACGTTCTTCCCGGCGTCCAGCTCCAGGACCGGTTCGGTGGAGTCCTCCCTCCAGACCCGCACCGGGCCCCGCTCCGAGGCGGTCAGCAGCCCGGAGCCCCGGGCCGCCAGCCCGGTGAAGCAGCCGTCCTCCGGGTCTCCGCAGGTCCGGCTCTCGGTGAACTCGCCCTTCTCGGTGCTGAAGGTCTTCACGGTCCCGTCCACGGCCCCGGCCAGCAGCTCGCTCTCCGCCGGGTCGCCCCAGACCAGGACCCGCAGCTCCTGGTCCCGGCTCAGGTGGCTCGTGTTGCAGAAGTTGAAGGCCTGCTTCCGGGCCACGCTGACCCCCTTCAGGATCCCGGTCTCCGAGCCGAGCCACACGGAGCACAGCCGGCTCCGGTCCCCCATGTCCCCGCTGTCTGTCCCGCAGAGACCGGCACTAAAACAAGAGCTGGTCCCGGTTCTGACAACACGCGTGCTTCCTCTGTGCGAGTGTCGCACAGCTATGACGTCACACCACGTTCCAAAACTTTATTGACATTCTGTTCAGAGAAATAAAACGGAAACAAAAACTGTTTGTTTCTCCGTGAACCCTCAGGAAAATTACAATGTTATCAGAAAGTATTTTATTGCCAAGTACGTTACTTCTCATTTACTCACTTTTTATCAATATTTATACAAAGTAACATTTATTTTGAGATAAACATTTCTGAATAAAAATATTTAAAAAATATAAAAAGTGTAATATATGTTTCACTTTAAATCAGTAGCTGGTAATCGGCAGACTGACTTATTCAAACACATTAATACTACAATGTCCACAGCAGGGAAGCATGATCGATCAAATCTCTCTCAGTGTGATATTAACTTGTATTTCAGCCAGCGTACTTTGGGGATTTAATAAAAATGTATATTTGGCACATTATATAAAATGGTGTTTCTGGTATGTAACTTAAAAGTACCTCTTTAATGGTAGGATCATTTCTCTCCCTCATCTTCCTTGTGGTACGTGGATGATGGTCGTGGGCTCAACCCGGCTCCTCTTTCTCTCCAGGCTGCCCTTCCTCCTCTTCATCAAGCAAAACAAACTGTTCGGTCCAAGTTATTGACGTTAATGAAACTCCTGTAGCTTCACTTGGATCCTCCTTGATTAAAAAACAGAACATAGCAATTGTTTTATAAAATGAATCGCAACTCCATAACATGAAAACATTATTGTCATATTGCATACTATACATTAAACCAAATTGATCTGTTATTGTGGAGTAATGGTAGAGAAATATACTCCTTATTAATCTAAAGCATTCATAAATCAAATTCATGTTTATATTTATAGTGTAGCGTCCCTCAATGATGAGCTAAGCGTCTTGAACTGGTTTCAACAACCATGTGGCATGGCAGCGTCATAGCAACCATCATAGCAACGAAAAAAACATTCGTGATAACTATTAAAATATATATCATAAGCACGAACTGGCTGAAGACTGTGGAAGCAAAGACCACATTTCTCGCTAGAAATGGTGTCAGAATGTATTTTTATGCCCAGACTAAGTTACAAAATCATATTTTTATCTGAAAAATCTAAAAATGTCCGCCATGTTTTCCTTTCCGTAGACGGGAACTCGGGAGTCACGTGACATGAAAACACGCCAATGCAAAACAATGGGCGGACCAAACGTTTGGCCTCCTCTCCTTGCCTCCTCTCCCTGCCTCCTCTCCTTGCCTCCTCTCCTTGCCTCCTCTCCCCGCCTCCTCTCCTTACCTCCTCTCCCCGCCTCCTCTCCTTGCCTCCTCTCCCCGCCTCCTCTCCCCGCCTCCTCTCCCCGCCTCCTCTCCCCGCCTCCTCTCCTTGCCTCCTCTCCCTGCCTCCTCTCCCTGCCTCCTCTCCCTGCCTCCTCTCCTTGCCTCCTCTCCCCGCCTCCTCTCCTGGCCTCCTCTCCTTGCCTCCTCTCCCTGCCTCCTCTCCTTGCCTCCTCTCCTTGCCTCCTCTCTTGGCCTCCTCTCCCTGCCTCCTCTCCCTGCCTCCTCTCTTGACCTCTGGTCTTCCCATCCTTCCTCTCCTTGCCTCCTCTCCTTGCCTCCTCTCTTGGCCTCCTCTCCCTGCCTCCTCTCCTTGCCTCCTCTCTTGACCTCTGGTCTTCCCATCCTTCCTCTCCTTGCCTCCTCTCCTTTCCTCCTCTCCTCGCCCCTGTCTCCTCTCCTTGCCTCCTCTCCCTGCCTCCTCTCCTTGCCTCCTCTCCTTGCCTCCTCTCTTGGCCTCCTCTCCCTGCCTCCTCTCCCTGCCTCCTCTCCCTGCCTCCTCTCCTTGCCTCCTCTCTTGGCCTCCTCTCCTTGCCTCCTCTCTTGACCTCTGGTCCTACATCCTTCCTCTCCTTGCCTCCTCTCTTGGCCTCCTCTCCTTGCCTCCTCTCTTGACCTCTGGTCTTCCCATCCTTCCTCTCCCTGCCTCCTCTCCTTGCCTCCTCTCCTTGCCTCCTCTCCCTGCCTCCTCTCATTGCCTCCTCTCCTTGCCTCCTCTCTTGGCCTCCTCTCCTTGCCTCCTCTCCCTGCCTCCTCTCTTGACCTCTGGTCTTCCCATCCTTCCTCTCCCTGCCTCCTCTCCTTGCCTCCTCTCCTTGCCTCCTCTCCCTGCCTCCTCTCATTGCCTCCTCTCCTTGCCTCCTCTCTTGGCCTCCTCTCCTTGCCTCCTCTCCCTGCCTCCTCTCTTGACCTCTGGTCCTACATCCTTCCTCTCCTTGCCTCCTCTCCTTGCCTCCTCTCTTGGCCTCCTCTCCCTGCCTCCTCTCCCTGCCTCCTCTGCCTGCCTCCTCTCCTTGCCTCCTCTCCTTGCCTCCTCTCTTGGCCTCCTCTCCCTGCCTCCTCTCCTTGCCTCCTCTCCCTGCCTCCTCTCCCTGCCTCCTCTCCTTGCCTCCTCTCTTGACCTCTGGTCCTACATCCTTCCTCTCCTTGCCTCCTCTCCTTGCCTCCTCTCCTTGCCTCCTCTCCCTGCCTCCTCTCCTTGCCTCCTCTCCTTGCCTCCTCTCCTTGCCTCCTCTCTTGACCTCTGGTCCTACATCCTTCCTCTCCCTGCCTCCTCTCCTTGCCTCCTCTCTTGGCCTCCTCTCCCTGCCTCCTCTCCTTGCCTCCTCTCTTGACCTCTGGTCTTCCCATCCTTCCTCTCCTTGCCTCCTCTCCCTGCCTCCTCTCCCTGCCTCCTCTCCTTGCCTCCTCTCCTTGCCTCCTCTCCCTGCCTCCTCTCCTTGCCTCCTCTCTTGGCCTCCTCTCCCTGCCTCCTCTCCCTGCCTCCTCTGCCTGCCTCCTCTCCTTGCCTCCTCTCCTTGCCTCCTCTCTTGGCCTCCTCTCCCTGCCTCCTCTCCTTGCCTCCTCTCTTGGCCTCCTCTCCCTGCCTCCTCTCCTTGCCTCCTCTCTTGACCTCTGGTCCTACATCCTTCCTCTCCTTGCCTCCTCTCCTTGCCTCCTCTCCTTGCCTCCTCTCCCTGCCTCCTCTCCTTGCCTCCTCTCCTTGCCTCCTCTCTTTGCCTCCTCTCTTGACCTCTGGTCCTACATCCTTCCTCTCCCTGCCTCCTCTCCTTGCCTCCTCTCTTGACCTCTGGTCTTCCCATCCTTCCTCTCCTTGCCTCCTCTCCCTGCCTCCTCTCCCTGCCTCCTCTCCTTGCCTCCTCTCCTTGCCTCCTCTCCCTGCCTCCTCTCCTTGCCTCCTCTCCTTGCCTCCTCTCCTTGCCTCCTCTCCCTGCCTCCTCTCCCTTCCTCCTCTCCTTGCCTCCTCTCTTGACCTCTGGTCCTACATCCTTCCTCTCCTTGCCTCCTCTCCTTGCCTCCTCTCTTGACCTCTGGTCTTCCCATCCTTCCTCTCCTTGCCTCCTCTCCTTGCCTCCTCTCTTGGCCTCCTCTCCCTGCCTCCTCTCCTTGCCTCCTCTGCCTGCCTCCTCTCCCTGCCTCCTCTCCCTGCCTCCTCTCCCTGCCTCCTCTGCCTGCCTCCTCTCCTTGCCTCCTCTCCTTGCCTCCTCTCTTGGCCTCCTCTCCCTGCCTCCTCTCCCTGCCTCCTCTCCTTGCCTCCTCTCCCTGCCTCCTCTCCTTGCCTCCTCTCCCTGCCTCCTCTCCCTGCCTCCTCTCCCTGCCTCCTCTCCTTGCCTCCTCTCCCTGCCTCCTCTCCTTGCCTCCTCTCTTGGCCTCCTCTCCCTGCCTCCTCTCCTTGCCTCCTCTCTTGACCTCTGGTCCTACATCCTTCCTCTCCTTGCCTCCTCTCCTTGCCTCCTCTCCTTGCCTCCTCTCCCTGCCTCCTCTCCTTGCCTCCTCTCCTTGCCTCCTCTCCTTGCCTCCTCTCTTGACCTCTGGTCCTACATCCTTCCTCTCCTTGCCTCCTCTCCTTGCCTCCTCTCTTGGCCTCCTCTCCCTGCCTCCTCTCCTTGCCTCGTCTCCTTGCCTCCTCTCCTTGCCTCCTCTCCCTGCCTCCTCTCCTTGCCTCCTCTCCTTGCCTCCTCTCCTTGCCTCCTCTCTTGACCTCTGGTCCTACATCCTTCCTCTCCTTGCCTCCTCTCCTTGCCTCCTCTCCCTGCCTCCTCTCCTTGCCTCCTCTCCCTGCCTCCTCTCCTTGCCTCCTCTCCCTGCCTCCTCTCCTGGCCTCCTCTCCTGGCCTCCTCTCCTTGCCTCCTCTCCTTGCCTCCTCTCTTGACCTCTGGTCTTCCCATCCTTCCTCTCCCTGCCTCCTCTCCCTGCCTCCTCTCCTTGCCTCCTCTCCCTGCCTCCTCTCCTTGCCTCCTCTCCTTGCCTCCTCTCTTGGCCTCCTCTCCCTGCCTCCTCTCCTTGCCTCCTCTCCTTGCCTCCTCTCCTTGCCTCCTCTCTTGACCTCTGGTCCTACATCCTTCCTCTCCCTGCCTCCTCTCCTTGCCTCCTCTCTTGACCTCTGGTCTTCCCATCCTTCCTCTCCTTGCCTCCTCTCCCTGCCTCCTCTCCCTGCCTCCTCTCCTTGCCTCCTCTCCTTGCCTCCTCTCCCTGCCTCCTCTCCTTGCCTCCTCTCCTTGCCTCCTCTCCTTGCCTCCTCTCCCTGCCTCCTCTCCCTTCCTCCTCTCCTTGCCTCCTCTCTTGACCTCTGGTCCTATATCCTTCCTCTCCTTGCCTCCTCTCCTTGCCTCCTCTCTTGACCTCTGGTCTTCCCATCCTTCCTCTCCTTGCCTCCTCTCCTTGCCTCCTCTCTTGGCCTCCTCTCCCTGCCTCCTCTCCTTGCCTCCTCTCCCTGCCTCCTCTCTTGGCCTCCTCTCCCTGCCTCCTCTCTTGGCCTCCTCTCCCTGCCTCCTCTCCCTGCCTCCTCTGCCTGCCTCCTCTCCTTGCCTCCTCTCCTTGCCTCCTCTCTTGGCCTCCTCTCCCTGCCTCCTCTCCCTGCCTCCTCTCCTTGCCTCCTCTCCCTGCCTCCTCTCCTTGCCTCCTCTCCCTGCCTCCTCTCCCTGCCTCCTCTCCCTGCCTCCTCTCCTTGCCTCCTCTCCCTGCCTCCTCTCCTTGCCTCCTCTCTTGGCCTCCTCTCCCTGCCTCCTCTCCTTGCCTCCTCTCTTGACCTCTGGTCCTACATCCTTCCTCTCCTTGCCTCCTCTCCTTGCCTCCTCTCCTTGCCTCCTCTCCCTGCCTCCTCTCCTTGCCTCCTCTCCTTGCCTCCTCTCCTTGCCTCCTCTCTTGACCTCTGGTCCTACATCCTTCCTCTCCTTGCCTCCTCTCCTTGCCTCCTCTCTTGGCCTCCTCTCCCTGCCTCCTCTCCTTGCCTCGTCTCCTTGCCTCCTCTCCTTGCCTCCTCTCCCTGCCTCCTCTCCTTGCCTCCTCTCCTTGCCTCCTCTCCTTGCCTCCTCTCTTGACCTCTGGTCCTACATCCTTCCTCTCCTTGCCTCCTCTCCTTGCCTCCTCTCCCTGCCTCCTCTCCTTGCCTCCTCTCCCTGCCTCCTCTCCTTGCCTCCTCTCCCTGCCTCCTCTCCTGGCCTCCTCTCCTGGCCTCCTCTCCTTGCCTCCTCTCCTTGCCTCCTCTCTTGACCTCTGGTCTTCCCATCCTTCCTCTCCCTGCCTCCTCTCCCTGCCTCCTCTCCTTGCCTCCTCTCCCTGCCTCCTCTCCTTGCCTCCTCTCCTTGCCTCCTCTCTTGGCCTCCTCTCCCTGCCTCCTCTCCTTGCCTCCTCTCCTTGCCTCCTCTCTTGACCTCTGGTCTTCCCATCCTTCCTCTCCCTGCCTCCTCTCCTTGCCTCCTCTCTTGACCTCTGGTCCTACATCCTTCCTCTCCTTGCCTCCTCTCTTGGCCTCCTCTCCCTGCCTCCTCTCCTTGCCTCCTCTCTTGACCTCTGGTCTTCCCATCCTTCCTCTCCTTGCCTCCTCTCCTTGCCTCCTCTCTTGACCTCTGGTCTTCCCATCCTTCCTCTCCTTGCCTCCTCTCCTTTCCTCCTCTCCTCGCCCCTGGTCTCCTCTCCTTGCCTCCTCTCCCTGCCTCTTCTCCTGGCCTCTGGTCCTACATCCTTCCTCTCCTTGCCTCCTCTCCTTGCCTCCTCTCCCTGCCTCCTCTCTTGACCTCTGGTCTTCCCATCCTTCCTCTCCCTGCCTCCTCTCCTTGCCTCCTCTCCCTGCCTCCTCTCCTTGCCTCCTCTCCTTGCCTCCTCTCCCTGCCTCCTCTCCTGGCCTCCTCTCCTTGCCTCCTCTCCTTGCCTCCTCTCCTTGCCTCCTCTCCCTGCCTCCTCTCCTTGCCTCCTCTCCTTGCCTCCTCTCTTGGCCTCCTCTCCCTGCCTCCTCTCCCTGCCTCCTCTCCTTGCCTCCTCTCTTGACCTCTGGTCCTACATCCTTCCTCTCCTTGCCTCCTCTCCTTGCCTCCTCTCTTGGCCTCCTCTCCCTGCCTCCTCTCCTTGCCTCCTCTCTTGACCTCTGGTCTTCCCATCCTTCCTCTCCTTGCCTCCTCTCCTTTCCTCCTCTCCTAGCCCCTGGTCTCCTCTCCTCGCTGTGCAGGTGCTGTGCTCCTATTGGCTGATGTTGGTATACATACAGAAGCAGGACACTGTCAGTGGTCAGTGTGATGGAAACCTGGCTCCTCCCACAGACTCTGGCTCCTCCCACAGACTCTATATAAACCTGACAGCCTCACGCACCCGCACTGTGCACGCGCACACCATGCATCCTGCAGAGTTTTACTCTCACGTGTAAAAACAAACTGATCAAACTCATTCAAAGTTCCGGATCCGGACTCAGACATGTGGACCTGTCTCCTGTGGACGAGCTGGACCTTCAGCCTGCTCTGCGCCGCTCAGGAGGACACCCTAAGGATCCGGACCGGAACCGGGACCGAGCCCCGGACCGAGCCCGGGACCGAGCCCCGGACCGAGACCGGGACCGAGCCCCGGACCGAGACCGGGACCGAGACCCGGACCGAGACCCGGACCGAGCCCAGGACCGAGACCCGGACCGAGCCCAGGACCGAGCCCAGGACCGAGACCCGGACCGAGCCCAGGACCGAGACCCGGACCGAGCCCAGGACCGAGATCCGGACCGAGCCCGGGACCGAGCCCGGGACCGAGATCCGGACCGGGCCGGGGTCGAGAGGATCCCGGGAGAAGGTCGGACCCGGAGCCCGCAGGAGAGCAGCTCTGAGCGGGTGAGAGAAACTCTGCTTTGATAGTTTGAAAAGATTTAATACTTTTATGAACGTGCATCATGCAACCATCTAAAATCCACATGTTTTTATTAGCTTTTTCTTGATTATATCACATTTACATATTTAATACACCACCCTCAGTGTAGCGTTGCAAGTGTATACCCCAATTCACTTTCCTCTTTAAAATGTAGTTAAAAAGTTATACTCAGAATTCAAAGATTGTCTTTAAAATACAATTTAAAGCTTATGTTAGATTTCATTTGAAGATTAGATTTACATTTAGACCTGAAATGTATTTGCATCCTGATTTAATTCTCTTTGTATCAATCACTCAAACAATTAAGTAAATTGATTTGTTTCCTGCTCCACTTTTCAAACGAGCTGAAACCTCTCAAACAAACCATTTGCTCTTCACTTTGGTTGCACATATAAATGAAACAGGATTATTAATATGACTGAGGAGCTTGTTCTGGCTTCTTTTCCACAGATATCCTGTTTGTCCCTAAATGATCAGACATCAATTGAGAAGTGACTCATTTACATTTCAACATAATAATTCAGAAAATATATGTATATATGTCATATTGTCAGTGATGGACTGAAAGTTTCACTGTAAAAATATGGTCCAGCTGAAAAGTTTTGTTTAAGGTTTCATTAATTATTCAAGACAATATGATACATTTTATTAATATGTAATATATATAATGTATCAATGTTTCCATCTACATGCTGCTCAGCTTGTTTCTCTGAAAATGTAAGATCCAGACGACCGGCGACTCAAATCCTCCATCTGCTTCAAATATAGTATATATATAATATATAATAGAGTAAAAACCACAGAGATGTTAAAAGTGTAACCGTTTGAAAATTGAATATGAGAACATAACTGCAGATCTAACACAGGCCTTGATTATTTAAATGTTGAAATAAAGTAACAGTTAGAAACTTAACTTCATTAAATGAAAACCAACAGTTACATGTTTAAAAAAAACTGTTAATTTTAATATATATATAATTATATTATAAATAAAGATGGAGGACAGGGCAGCTCCCACAACTGAAGCCAAAGCATCTCTAGCTCCCCCTGGTGGCTGGCTGCAGTACAGACCATGAACCCTCCTCCTCCATGTGAGCAGATGGGACATGGACCAAACAAAACAAATCCAACTAGATGTCAAATAGTTTGTCAAAGATGTTTCTGTCATTTCAGGTCGTTCTTCTCTCACTGAGGTTTATTCAAGTGTTTCTGATCCGTTTGGTTTGAATCACTTATTTGACAATGTAAAAATGGTCTGAGACATAATGATTGACAGCTGAGGCTGACTCCTGATTGGTCGAGCATGTTTATGGGTGGGACATCAAAACCACGTCCGACTGAAATCATCAGAGCAAAACGCCAACGTTTGTGGACCTGAGGAGTTTGAGTTTAACTTCCGCAGGACGTGGAGAATCTTTCTCTTCAGTCTGAGGCTTGTGCACATGAAGGTTTTCCAGGAGAATCAGTTTGCATGTGGTTAAGAAACAACCAATCACAGAGCTCCAAACTGTGACACATGAGTTGTTAATGAAAAGCTGTTGTTGACGCATCACATTTTACAGTGGAGAGACGACACGTCCTTACAGTCTGAAACCTCACTTCACTCTCTGTTTGACTTATGAAGCTCAATCACAGCAGGACGACTTCATCATGTCGTGTTTGTGCGTCCGGCCCTGAGCTTGGCGTCCTGGGAAAATGGCCGCCGTGTGAAGGCGTTGAGTGGGCGCCGGTGGGCGTGTCTGTGACTCAGAGTCTCAGTCCGCAGCTGAAACCACTTTTTAATCCCTGCTGGGTTTGGACTGGTGGTCACTGTTCATCACCGCGGCCGACATGTTTCACCACGTTCAGCTGGACTCCATCTGATTGGTGGACTGAGCCGCGAAGCATCCGACCAATCAGCATCTGGCAGGTGTGTGAGACTGCAGACACCTCAGGAATGTGTGAAATTCTGTGTGTGTGTGTGTGTGTGTTCGGCCTCAAGTGCAAGTCTGACTGACGGTCAAGTGATGGATGCAAAGTCAACACACACACACACTCACACACACACACACACACACACACACACACACACTCACACACACACACTCACCATATCCAGATCTTTGCATTTAATTCTAAACCCTGTGAACTGACTGGCCTCATAAACTCTCTGTGTGTGTGTGTGTGTGTGTGTGTGTGTGTGTGTGTGTGTGTGTGTGTGTGTGTGTGTGTGTGTGTGTGTGTGTGTGTGTGTGTGTGTAAACAGAGCCGCTTTAAAGAGGTTAAAAACGGGTATGTTTGTATGAATGTGTGAAAAGGGGAAAGAGTTCCTCTAAACTCTCTCTCTCTCTCTCTCTCTCTCTCTCTCTCCCCCCCTCCCCCCTCTCTCTCTCTCTCTCACACACACAGCCACAGGTCACATGACTCTGCTGGTATTGGTCGGCTCCAGCTCCGATCAGCAGTGATGTAAACACGACTCCAGGATTCTTCTCTTTGCACCTGTGACACAAACTCTGTAAATGAACATCAGCTGTTTGAAGAAGACTTGAAACTAGAGACTGAGACAGAAACTCCTGAATGTTACTGACGTGATAAAGAGAGAAGAAGAGTCACTTTCTATAGAAACTACCAGAGGAGTCGCCCCCTGCTGGTCACGACACAGAAGACAGGTTCCAGACACTTCCTCCGTGGCTTCACCTTCTAGACCCAGAGTTCAAGTCTTTTTTTATAAACTGTCTATGGGTGATTACATCATGATAAAACAGTCGGGTTCTTTAAGGCAGCACCTTCACCTCCCTTCACAGTCTCTCTCTCTCTCTCTCTCTCTCTCTCTCCCTCCCTTCACAGTCTCTCTCTCTCTCTCTCCCTCCCTTCACAGTCTCTCTCTCTCTCTCTCTCCCTCCCTTCACAGTCTCTCTCTCTCTCTCCCTCCCTTCACAGTCTCTCTCTCTCTCTCTCTCCCTCCCTTCACAGTCTCTCTCTCTCTCTCCCTCCCTTCACAGTCTCTCTCTCTCTCTCTCCCTCCCTTCACAGTCTCTCTCTCTCTCTCTCCCTCCCTTCACAGTCTCTCTCTCTCTCTCCCTCCCTTCACAGTCTCTCTCTCTCTCTCTCTCCCTCCCTTCACAGTCTCTCTCTCTCTCTCTCTCCCTCCCTTCACAGTCTCTCTCTCTCTCCCTCCCTTCACAGTCTCTCTCTCTCTCTCTCTCCCTCCCTTCACAGTCTCTCTCTCTCTCTCTCTCTCTCTCCCTCCCTTCACAATCTCTCTCTCTCTCTCCCTCCCTTCACAGTCTCTCTCTCTCTCTCTCCCTCCCTTCACAGTCTCTCTCTCTCTCTCTCCCTCCCTTCACAGTCTCTCTCTCTCTCTCTCTCCCTCCCTTCACAGTCTCTCTCTCTCTCTCTCTCCCTCCCTTCACAGTCTCTCTCTCTCTCTCCCCCTACCTTCACAGTCTCTCTCTCTCTCTCTCTCTCTCCTCCCTTCACAGTCTCTCTCTCTCTCTCTCTCCCTCCCTTCACAGTCTCTCTCTCTCTCTCCCTCCCTTCACAGTCTCTCTCTCTCTCTCTCTCTCTCTCTCCCTCCCTTCACAGTCTCTCTCTCTCTCTCTCTCCCTCCCTTCACAGTCTCTCTCTCTCTCTCTCCCTCCCTTCACAGTCTCTCTCTCTCTCTCTCCCTCCCTTCACAGTCTCTCTCTCTCTCTCTCTCTCCCTCCCTTCACAGTCTCTCTCTCTCTCTCTCCCTCCCTTCACAGTCTCTCTCTCTCTCTCTCCCTCCCTTCACAGTCTCTCTCTCTCTCTCTCTCTCCCTCCCTTCACAGTCTCTCTCTCTCTCTCTCCCTCCCTTCACAGTCTCTCTCTCTCTCTCTCCCTCCCTTCACAGTCTCTCTCTCTCTCTCTCTCCCTCCCTTCACAGTCTCTCTCTCTCTCTCTCCCTCCCTTCACAGTCTCTCTCTCTCTCTCTCCCTCCCTTCACAGTCTCTCTCTCTCTCTCCCTCCCTTCACAGTCTCTCTCTCTCTCTCTCCCTCCCTTCACAGTCTCTCTCTCTCTCTCCCTCCCTTCACAGTCTCTCTCTCTCTCTCCCTCCCTCCCTTCACAGTCTCTCTCTCTCTCTCCCTCCCTTCACAGTCTCTCTCTCTCTCTCCCTCCCTTCACAGTCTCTCTCTCTCTCTCTCTCCCTCCCTTCACAGTCTCTCTCTCTCTCTCCCTCCCTTCACAGTCTCTCTCTCTCTCTCTCTCCCTCCCTTCACAGTCTCTCTCTCTCTCTCCCTCCCTTCACAGTCTCTCTCTCTCTCTCCCTCCCTTCACAGTCTCTCTCTCTCTCTCTCCCTCCCTTCACAGTCTCTCTCTCTCTCTCTCTCTCCCTCCCTTCACTGTCTCTCTCTCTCTCTCCCTCCCTTCACAGTCTCTCTCTCTCTCTCTCCCTCCCTTCACAGTCTCTCTCTCTCTCTCTCCCTCCCTTCACAGTCTCTCTCTCTCTCCCTCCCTTCACAGTCTCTCTCTCTCTCTCTCCCTCCCTTCACAGTCTCTCTCTCTCTCTCCCTCCCTTCACAGTCTCTCTCTCTCTCTCCCTCCCTTCACAATCTCTCTCTCTCTCTCTCCCTCCCTTCACAGTCTCTCTCTCTCTCTCTCCCTCCCTTCACAGTCTCTCTCTCTCTCTCTCCCTCCCTTCACTGTCTCTCTCTCTCTCTCTCCCTCCCTTCACAGTCTCTCTCTCTCTCTCTCCCTCCCTTCACAGTCTCTCTCTCTCTCTCTCCCTCCCTTCACAGTCTCTCTCTCTCTCTCCCTCCCTTCACAGTCTCTCTCTCTCTCTCTCTCTCTCTCTCTCTCTCTCTCTCTCTCCCTCCCTTCACAGTCTCTCTCTCTCTCTCTCCCTCCCTTCAAAGTCTCTCTCTCTCTCTCTCTCCCTCCCTTCACAGTCTCTCTCTCTCTCTCTCCCTCCCTTCACAGTCTCTCTCTCTCTCTCTCCCTCCCTTCACAGTCTCTCTCTCTCTCTCTCCCTCCCTTCACAGTCTCTCTCTCTCTCTCTCCCTCCCTTCACAGTCTCTCTCTCTCTCTCCCTCCCTTCACAGTCTCTCTCTCTCTCTCTCTCTCTCTCTCTCTCTCTCTCTCTCTCCCTCCCTTCACAGTCTCTCTCTCTCTCTCTCCCTCCCTTCAAAGTCTCTCTCTCTCTCTCTCTCCCTCCCTTCACAGTCTCTCTCTCTCTCTCTCCCTCCCTTCACAGTCTCTCTCTCTCTCTCCCTCCCTTCACAGTCTCTCTCTCTCTCTCCCTCCCTTCACAGTCTCTCTCTCTCTCTCTCCCTCCCTTCACAGTCTCTCTCTCTCTCTCCCTCCCTTCACAGTCTCTCTCTCTCTCTCTCCCTTCCTTCACAGTCTCTCTCTCTCTCTCTCCCTCCCTTCACAGTCTCTCTCTCTCTCTCTCTCTCTCTGCTGCAGTGACAATATGTCGTCTGTGTTCGCCCACCAACGCTCAAACGACCTCAACAACAACTTCAAATCAAATATTCTCCTTTCTTCTTCTGGAGAACACTGAGGGGTTTGTCCACCTTCACGTCTCATCTCCTGTCTCTGGCCTCCGGCCTCGGCATGAAACAGAAAACTGAGAAGAAGAAGAAGAAGAAGAAGAAGAAGAAGAAGAAGAAGAAGAAGAAGAAGAAGAAGAAGAAGAAGAAGAGGATGTTCAGCCTCAGTCCCTGCACAGGACTCACGACTCACGACTGTCTGTGACCAGTGTCGAAAAGGACAAGTCCATTCATTACACAACAGAAAATAAAAACTCAATCAGGATATTTCGGTGCTTCTGGTGTCGACCAATCAGGAGCCAGAGCCAGCTGTCAATCAAGATGTCTCAGCCTGTTCTATTATCATAAAATAACTGATTCAAACCAACATTTGAACAAACATCAGAGAGAAAAGAACGACTTGAAATGAAAGAAACATCTTTACAAACTTTCATTTAACGTTTACTTTGATTCTTTTGTAGAAAAATATCTACAGCCGTTTCCTTCTGTCGTTAAATGAAGGAAACTTTTACACAGGGAGTTGAAAGGGTTTGTGGTGAATGGTCGAGGTTTTATTCAGTGAATAAACTTCACACTATCATAAAATATTGGAGGCTGAATGCAGCTCAGTGTACAGTCTCATAAAAAGGGATTGAAATTGGAAACAGGCTCAGAGTCGAAGACCAGACTGTCTGTGTGTATACAGGTTCAATAGTGTGTGTGTGTGTGTGTGTGTGTGTGTGTGTGTGTGTGTGTGTGTGGGGCCTCCTCTGCAGATACAATACGACCACTACACTGTGAGTAATGATTAAATCCTCAGCACCGAGGCCGTGCTCACACATTTAGAAACTCCTTCTTCTTCTTCTCTTCTCTCTCGTCCTCACATCGGTTTCATATTAAACTTGAAGTTTGTGAAAAACCAAAGTGTGAAACGAACTCGAGCCTGAATCTGAAACTCTGAACGATGGCTTCTGATCTAACCCTGGATCAGAAGCTCAGTCAATTCCACATGAAGTCAATGGTTCAAAAAACTTTTCTTATTATGATTATATTACATTTATATATTTAATACACCACCCTCAGGGTAGCGTTGCAAATGTATACCCCAATTCACTTCCCTCTTTGAAATGTAGTTTAAAAGTTATACTCAGAATTTAAAGATTGTCTTTAAAATACAATTTAAAAGTTATGTTAGATTTCATTTGAAGATTAGATTTACATTTAGATCTGAAATGTATTTGCATCCTGATTTAATTGTGTTTGTATCAATCACTCAAACAATTAAGTAAATTGATTTGTTTCCTGCTCCACTTTTCAAACAAGCTGAAACCTCTCAAACAAACCATTCAACACACACACACACGGACACACACACACAGACACACACACACACACACACACACACGGACACACACACAGAGGCCCTGCCAAACCCACTTCCTGACACACACAACTGTGAAGTCGTGTTGGTCTGTCACTTTGATGGTGTGTGTCGGTGTTTGTGTGTGTTGGTGTCTGTTAGAAGGCCGTTAGGCAAACACACACAGACACACACAGACACAAACAGACACAAACAGACATACACAGACACAAACAGACACACACAGACACACACAGAGTTCTTTGACAGATTGAAGCAGTTTGAGCCACGACTTCAGGTCAGAGGTCAAACTCTAATATCACTGTGATTTCTGTTGTTTTTTACTCTCTCTCTCTCTCTCTCTCTCTCTCTCTCTCTCTCTCTCTCTCTCTCTCTCTCTCTCTCTCTCTCTCTCTCTCCCCCCCCCCTCTCTCTCTCTGCAGGCCTCATGTCTGTGGACGTCAGTGTTGTGTCGGTTGGACGTTGTCACAGAAAACCAGGACTTGCATCAGATGTGAGTAACGACTGTCGTCCTCCTGCTCTTTGATTGTTTATTTCTTCTTCACGTCAAACTAATTAATAAACTAATAAACACGCCTCCAAACATCAAACTACTTCTAACAAAATGTGATAAAAACAACAATCAGATTTATTGAAAATCCGATCTTGGATTTATGACTTGTGTGTTTTCAGCACATCTGTCTTTTTATATTTCATCTGTGAGTTGGACGTGTTGTAGTGAAGCACGTCAGCAGCTGCACATGTTAGAGACTCAGTGAAACATCTGCTTCACAGGAACATCTGGACTTGTCTTTTCTCTCTTCAAGCTCCAATAGGTTTTTTATATTTCAGATATTTGTCTTGAATCAGCAAATTAAACTTTAAATGAAATAAAATTATTAATAAATTCTAACACCAGGTCCCTCAGTGCTTTGCTGTGAGCTCCGTCCAATCAGAGAGCTTCCCTCAGATGTTCGTCCACCTGGTTCTGAAAAGATTTGATGCTGATTTTAACAGTAGCTGTTGCTGAGGCTCATGGGAACTGTAGTGTTAAGAGGCTTCTGGACTCATTCACTGACACTTCACTTATAGTGATTTCTTAAGAGGACTATGAACTGAACTCATTCAGGTTCAGCTTCCTGCCCGAGGACACCTCAGCCTGGGCTGGACTCCAGCATGAGGAAGAGGAGCATGAGGAAGAGGAGCAGGAGGAAGAGGAGCTGGAGGAAGAGGAGCATGAGGAAGAGGAGCAGGAGGAAGAGGAGCATGAGGAAGCGGAGCATGAGGAAGAGGAGCAGGAGGAAGAGGAGCAGGAGGAAGAGGAGCATGAGGAAGAGGAGCATGAGGAGGAGGAGCATGAGGAAGAGGAGCAGGAGGAAGAGGAGCATGAGGAAGAGGAGCATGAGGAAGAGGAGCAGGAGGAAGAGGAGCAGGAGGAAGAGGAGCATGAGAAAGAGGAGCATGAGGAAGAGGAGCAGGAGGAAGAGGAGCAGGAGGAAGAGGAGCAGGAGGAAGAGGAGCATGAGGAAGAGGAGCATGAGGAGGAGGAGCATGAGGAAGAGGAGCAGGAGGAAGAGGAGCATGAGGAGGAGGAGCATGAGGAAGAGGAGCATGAGGAGGAGGAGCAGGAGGAAGAGGAGCATGAGGAAGAGGAGCATGAGGAAGAGGAGCAGGAGGAAGAGGAGCATGAGGAGGAGGAGCATGAGGAAGAGGAGCATGAGGAGGAGGAGCAGGAGGAAGAGGAGCATGAGGAAGAGGAGCATGAGGAAGAGGAGCAGGAGGAAGAGGAGCATGAGGAAGAGGAGGAAGAGGAGCATGAGGAAGAGGA